>NC_053026.1:650269819-650569819 GCF_003073215.2 Triticum urartu | reverse complement strand
GAAGGTTGAGGTAGGAAGTGCGGCCTTGGGCGCTGGAGCTCGGGTGCGCAGAAGATGGATAGGCAAAGGAGGAAGAAGGCGTAGGTAAAAAGGCGGATCCTTATCCCCTTATATGGGCAGATGCGACTATGCGTCCCCACCAGCCTAGTAAAAATTGCTTGCCTCTCAAGCACCGTGATAAATGGTGCGGTTGGGTTACCCACGTCCGTATTGATGAGAATCCCGTAAATGGGGGACATGATCTCTGCTTTGACAAGACGAGCCAAGGAAACCGCCTCGCAAAACACGCTGAGGTGGAAAAGTGAAAACGATTCGAATAAAGGCTTGGCTATAGTGTGGTGTCACGCTGCGGAATACGTCAGGAGATTAGATTTGTGTTAATATTATTCTCTCTGTGGCAAAACATGGAAACTTATTTTGCAGAGCCGGACACTACTCTTGGTGTTTACAAACTTTTATGAAGAATTTGGAGGAGGAACCTGCCTTGCAATGCCGAAGACAATCTACGAGCCAGACTCGTCATTGAAGCCTGGTTCAGGGGCTACTAAGGGACTCCTGGATTAGGGGGTGTTCGGGTAGCCGGACTATACCTTCAGCCGGACTCCAGGACTATGAAGATACAAGATTGAAGACTTCGTCCCGTGTCTGGATGGGACTTTCCTTGGCGTGGAAGGCAAGCTTGGCGATGCGGATATTCAAGATCTCCTACCATTGTAACCGACTTTGTGTAACCCTGACCCTCTCCGGTGTCTATATAAACCGGAGGGTTTTAGTCCGTAGGACAACTTCATCATACAACAATCATACCATAGGCTAGCTTCTAGGGTTTAGCCTCCTTGATCTCATGGTAGATCTACTCTTGTAATACACATATCATCAATATTAATCAAGCAGCTATACATGCATTCCGTTCCGGCCCTCCAATACAGCATGCATCGTGGATCAACAAGGGGCTGGACTGGGGATCATTTGATGAAGTGCAGACTCTACAGAGCCGCGTCCGAACACTTCTTGAGAAGGACATCGATCTTGTCAATGTGATTCAAGTAATGCTACTCCGCCGAACTCTGCCATGCCAGGGCAGGCCTCTCCGCATGAGGGAGTTTAATCCGGAAGGACCATGAACCCTCCATCACTTCTTTGGCGTCGCGCACAAAGAGATGTGGAAGTTGTTTTTCGGGAAACAAAAACATTGGCCGGACACCAATGAGGATGCAGGCCTCGACTGTAACTGTCCGGACACCCCGGTAAGCACTTGACTTCTGAACACTTTATGTTTAATTATGCCATAACGCGTTACTGAGCAAACTATCTTCTTTCGAGGCTGGATAAAGAAAGCGGAACTAATCAGGTGTTCAGCCCCCCTTCCCGAAGGCTCAGCGGATCCCGTATTAACAAGGATGCTGGCCCCAACACCATATTAGATGCCTGTGAAGGAGGACAAGGCAGAGAGTGGGAGGGCCAAAGATGGCCTCCATCCCAAAGGTACATCAGAACTTGTGTCCGGGGGAATCTAGATTCCATCGTCCAAAGAAAAAAATGAAGGGGAAGTCAACGCCTCTTCCCCCTATGGAAAGAAAAGGGCCGCCTCCGAAGATTGGGAGGAAAAGGCTCCTAAGCGAGGCAAGATGCCTCCGTTGGGTGGCTCGGGCTTGGAGGACGACGTCATCGTGCAGTCCCATGACGAGGACAAGCCTCAGGCCAAATCGTAAGTGAACAAGGGTGTTTTAAATATGTCTCGTTCCTTTCTTGTAACATCTAGAATATATGTTTTTTGCAGTTTAGCATGCAGTATTCTTCAACAGTCCTCTTCCTCGGGGGACCTTCTCCCAGAGATGATGGAAAGCGAGACGCCTCCACTAGTCTCCATGCCCAATAGGGCGGACAACTTCGAGGTATCATCGTGGAGGGTCTGCCCCAATCAACAAGTCGTGCAAGGGATGAAGACACCATTCAAAGGTGATACTTTGGAGGCACAGGGTCCAGGGACCAACAATGAAGGCCCCGAACAGTCCGGTCTACAGCCGGATACAAATAAACGGATCCCTTCAAAGGGAGGCCATACTCGTACAACAGCTTCTGGAGACCAAGATGCGCCGGATATATTGATGAACATACTGCGCCAGGCGTCTGTCTCAGAGGAACATCATACCTTAATGGTCACGGTGGTCGAAAAGGTCCTGTCCACGAAAAGCGGATTGAATGAGGCCTTCGTGGGCCTGCTAAGAGGCTTCGAGGTTTGTACTGTAATATGTTCGATTGTGTTTTATTCACAAACTACACCTATGTATAGACAGTATCCCCTGAGACTCTGATTGGCTTCCCGAGGGAGGCGGTTAGAGGATCAAAAGATATGCCCAATAATAATATGATTAATTGGAACACAGGCTGTGACCTCCCCGGAAATTGTCCGGACTATAGAGGTTGCAGAGTTGCAACACAAGATTGATGAGGCGGATAATGATATTGCACTTATCAATGGGCGGCTTGACGACGCGCAAGGTATGTTTTTGGGGCAGCCATACTATGCGCGTGTTTAAAATATAAGCATGATGCGAAGATTTGTGTAATAAGATGTACATATCTGTAGATGGTGCTACCGCGGTCAAGATCCTTCGAGCTGAGCTAGCCCGGGCCAAGGAGCAGGCCCGGATTAGTAATGCGGCTGCCGAAAAGGCATCTGCCAAGTTAAAGGCCAAACAGGCTGCTCGACACCTATACGAGGAGAAAATATCCTCGATGACGCTTGAACTAAAGGAGGCCGCTAGCCGCTGCGTATTTCTCGATAGGGATAATAAAGCCAAAATGGCTAATCTTGACAAGGCCTTACGAGAGGCAAGAGAAGCCCGGTCTGAATCTAGAGCGGCCCGGGAAGAGATCCGGCAAGCTGGGGAGATCGCGGCTGGTAAGCCATTTTTATTGCAAACTAAGTTCGGCGATCCGAATTATGCTCAGCTTAACAAAGTTTGGAGCTCTCCAGACGTTTTTTGGACCTGCCGAAGAGTTCTTTCGATGCGGTGCAGTTTTACCAATCGCGAGAGGGATATGCAATGGAGAAGCTTTTCTGGTCACAATTTGGTGCATCAAAACGCCCTCTGCTGCTGAATGAACAGATGTCCCAACGGGCCGAGCTTCACAAGATGTCCGGTTCTGCCATCAAGAACGTCATACTTCGGTTGTGGCTGACTAATCCTATTCCGAATAGCTACTTCGATTTGGTGTAGTGGCTTGCTGATGAGGTGCCATGTGTCGATGCCGTGAAGCGGTCGGCGTGCATTGAAGGTGCACGTATGGCCTTTGCCCGAGTCAAGACATACTGGGGGAAGATGAAGGCCATCGATATTGCAACAAAGGGTCCACCCAAGGGCAAGGACCATCACGCACCAGAGCATTACTTTGAGGACGTCTTAGATGCTGCCCGCTTAATAGAGGGTCAATGTTCGAAAGGCATAATATTCGAGTGAACTCTTTACGAATTATAAAAACAATTTTTGTAATCAGTCTATATTTTTGTTTTGCCTAAAGGCTTTTGCTCCTCCTGTGTGGCCGTTTGTATATGATCTGAAAGTTTTCCAGTCGTCGGCTTCAGCCCCCTCGTAGGAAGTACCGAGGTGTTCGGAAAAGCATCTGATCACTCTTGACCCAACGTCTTGGTGTGTGAAGGAGGTGTCAGTGCGGCGAACCAGGCAACCGGACTATAGGGCGTTAACACTTTCACTTAGCCATAGGAGTTTTATGGTGGGTCTACGATATAGCCCCTGCTATGTACGCGGCATATTCTGATGTAATGTGTTTACATATTTGACCTGAAATAGGTCCTTCGTGTGACACGGAGGGAATCGCGAAAGATTCCAATAAGTCATCGAGTGGTTGACAAGCTCTCGCCGCATCATGATAGTCAGTCTTCGGTTTTCTCTACTGAGGTGCTTAACCACGTGAATCGGAAGCACAATCGTAGTAGTTCTCCCTTTACTACCCTAGCCCATAGAGTGGAACGTAAGGTAGCAAACACAGGAGCTGGGCAAACCCAACTTTTGACCCAACACATGATTCGGAGCTGATGCATTTAAGGCCAAAACTCGCAACGTCAAAGTACTCTGTAGAGCTGTTCAGACTTTGTTGGCAACTCGTTTGTTCCCATACCGATCCCCTGGCAAGTTCTGCCGAGGTGTATGTTTGAAACAACCGTAGGGGTAAAACTCGGTTCTTTAGAAAAGAGTGGATTATTTTTACTGGGATCTGAGTGATGTGCCAATCGTTTATATAGATAACAAAGTCACAACCCCGGCTATTTGACATGCTAGGGGTCAAAGGCGGAGGAAAAAGGCACTTTACAGGCTCGAAATAGAGAGTGCGGTCTACAAAAAGTTATTTTGGACCTCATGTCGCATGTCTGCACCGCCTTTCCTCGGTGGAGGGCCTCCTTAACAGGAATATCCTTTGGGTGGATTTATGAACCCGGACTCTGATACAATCTATGATATGGCCAGCTTGTGCGCTACCTGTGGCAAAGGATAATGGAAAAAGAAAGAGTAATTTATAAAAAAGCGAAAAAGGGAGTAATTTATGGGAGTACTTGTGGATCCGTCCGTGTTATGCTTCCGCCGATGTCCAGGCTATTTGAAGTGCATAGTTATGTATGCGCGGTACATATTTCGCGGCTATATGAGGTGGATGGCGGAAGCCGAACTGCTAGTCCTACTCCGAACTTGGTCGATCCTGTTGAATTGAGACCGGTGGCTTAATGGCCGACGAGGTATGCGGTTTAATGAGAACGCTTTCTGCTTTGGATAAGGGTGCCATAGTGTGATCCTCAGTCCGGAGGGAGTGTTTCTCCTGTTCCCCTCTAGTCGTATGTCTTGTATACCATATTCATTGTTTTCACTTCAGGAGAAAATTTCTTCTGACCCCTGGTATTTGGTTGGTGAGCATCTTCGTCATCGCTATCGCCCGGCGGCCTCCACCCCTTGTGTTCGGCATTGAGCTTGCCGGCATGCTTGAAGACCCAACAGCTTCTGTTGGTATAATTAGCTGGTTTGTTGGGGTGGCCATGAATATGGCAGGGCCGATCCAATATCTTGTCCAAATTGGATGGTTCATCTCTATTTTCCTTAAATGGCTTCTTTCGTTGACCGGATTTGGGGCCGCTGAATTCGGCGTTAACCGCTGTGTCATGCGTCCTTTCGTTATCATTGCGGCGTTTGTTTTTGCTACGTCGTGGTTTACCATTGCTGTCCCGGACTTCGGAAGTGCTCGGGTCACTGGCGCTATTGCTGCTACGAGCGAGCTGGCTGTCTTCGCCCGCGCAAAAACGGGTCATCGGAGCGGTAAGGGCTGCCATAGATTTTGGTTTTTCTTGACTGAGGTGGCGAGCGAGCCACTCGTCCTGGACGCTGTGGTTGAAGGCCGCTAGGGCTTCCGCGTCCCGACAGTCGATGATTTGGTTCTTTTTAACTAAGAACATAGTCCAAAGCTTCCTGGCTGACTCTCTGGGTTGCTAGACAATGTGACTTAAGTCATCGGCATGTGGTGGCTGGAGATATGTACCTTTGAAGTTGTCAAGGAAGGCCTCTTCCAAGTCCTCCCAGCTGCAAATAGAATTTTCAGGCAGACTGTTTAGCCATTGCCGAGCTGGCCCTTTGAGTTTTAAAGGTAGGTATTTGCTGGCGTGGAGGTCACCTCCACGAGCCATATGAATGTGGAGAATAAAGTCCTCGATCCACACCGCGGGGTCAGTTGTTCCATCGTACGATTCGATATTTACGGGTTTAAACCCTTCTAGGAATTCGTGATCCATTACTTCGTCAGTGAAGCAAAAAGGGTGTGTGGCACCTCTATATCGGGTCGCGTCGCGGCGTAGTTCCGATGGAGTCCATCTGCGGTTTTCAGATCATGCATGACTAGGCTTGCCACGTTCAAATAGATAGCCGTCGACGTGTGTGGAGGTACGTCCTCGCGATCCGTAGATCGATCTGGTATGTGTGACCATGATGAGCTGTTTTATCTCTGCCTTTCTAATGAGGCGAGGCGGGCTGGTGTTCGGCTTGAGTTGTCGTTTTATCCCGACCACGTGGTGGTCGGTCAGCCTCATTGCGTGATGATGGTATGGGCTCCAGTGCCTCATCATCGAACTGAGGTAGCAATTTGTGCTTCGGGTAGAATTTGGCTGGGCGCTTGAGGCCGTATTCTTCGGCTGCTAGGACATCGGTACATCTATCATTGAGCAAATCTTGGTCAGCTTGAAGCTGCTGCTGCTTCCTTTTTAGGCTCCTTGCAGTGGCTATTAATCGGCGCTTAAAGCGCTCCTGCTCGAGGGGTTCCTCGGGTACGATAAAAACTTCGTTGCCAAGGCTCACCTCATCCTCGGAGAGCGGAAGATAAATACTGGCATCCCAGTCTTCGTTTATGGCCTGTTCGTCGGGGCTAACTTGCCCATCTTCCCGTTCTTCCTGTTCGGAAGTTGCCTCAACACGGTCTTCATTATCGTCGGCACCGTCCAGAGTATTATCTTCACCCGTGCCGGTGTTGCTGTCTTTGGAACGACGTGACTTAGAGCGGCGCCGAGGACGCTGGCATTTTTGCTGTATCTCAGGAGGTTTATTCCCGACTGGATTTTCTTTGTCATCGTCGTTGGTTGTTTTGGGTGTGTCCACCATGTACACATCATATGAAGAAGTGTCCGTCCAGCGTCTAGTAAATGGTCGATTTTGGTTTTGCTCCTCATTGGCATCACCGTCCATACCGTCGATGTCTTCGCAGTCGTAATCAAGCGTGTCGGTTAAGTCCTCGATCGTGTCTATGAAGTGGGTGGCAGGTGGGAAGCAAAATTCCCCATCGTCAGCCCCTAGTTCGAACCGGACATAGTTCCACTACTAGGAAAAGGGCTATAGATGGAATTGACACTAATGGCGCACCAGACATGTGGTGCGCCATTACTATATACTAATGGCGCACCATCTGTTGGTGCATCATTAGTGTGGAAGACACTAATGGCACACCAAGCACATGGTGCGCCACTAGTAACAAAATGTTTTTTTCATTTTTTCAAACATACTAATGGCGCATCCGCGCAGAGTGCGCCATTAGTAACTACTAATGGCGCACCAGCCATAGAGTGCGCCACTACTGTATTTTTTTTACTTTTTTGCAAAACTACTAATGGCGCACCGTTGCATAGTGCGCCATTACTAGTTTAAACTAGTAATGGGCACTTTTTTTACTTTTTGATATCATGAATATTTTTAAATTTCATGGGCACTTTTTGAATTCACGAATATTTCTTCAAATTTGATGATATTTTTTCATATTCCATATGAAAAATATTGAATATTCATGAGGACACTGGATCTCGATCCCCCTCCCTCTCGATAGCTATCCCCCTCGCCAGATCCCCCTCGCCGCCGAGAACCCCCCCGCACCCTCCCCCCGCTCCACCACCGCCGACGACCCCCCGTACCCTCCCCCGCTCCACCGCCGCCGACGACCCACCGCACCCTCCCCCTTCCCCCGCACCCTCCCCCGCTTCCACCGTCAAATGAATGCAAACTAAAAATCCAAAAAAACAAATTTGTTTATATTTTCAAATAACAAATTTGATGATATTTTCAAATAATAAATTTGATGATATTTTTTTGATTCATAAATATTTTCAAATAACAAATTTGATGATATTTTTAAAAAATTATAATAATAATAATAATAATAATAATAATAATAATAATAAATTACTTATGCAAAAAAAGTTACTTATGGCGCACCTCTGGGCGGTGCGCCATTGCTATAAAAAAAGATTACTTATGGCGCACTGCTCTGGGGTGCGCCATTGCTAATTCGACTGATCCCTTCGTCCCTCCCTCGCCAGATCCACTTCGATCCCCCCCTCGCCACAACCTCACGCGCGCCCCCTCCTTCCGCCGCCCGGCCGACGCCATAGCCGCGCCACTGTGCTCGCCCTCTCGCCCTCTCCCCCGCTCGCCTTCTCCGCCAGATCCCGAGCCTCGTCGCCGTGTTAGCCGCGGCCATCGCCGTCCCCGCACCTCGGCGGCAAGCCAACGAGCTCCGCTTCGTCCTCCCCGACCCCGGCCTCGAGCCCGTCTTCGCTGCATCGCCCTCGTCTTCCCCCTCGGGCACCTCCACCCTCTGCTGCTACTAAGCTCTCGCCGGCCTCCTTGTGCCACCCGGTGAGCTTCCCCTCTCCCCATGCTGCTCTCCTCTTCCACCTGGTGCACCGTCGAGGTTTCCAATTGAAACATGTTAAACAATTGAAACAAGTTCAGAAATGTACAGTCTTAGCTAAAGTAATTATGGTGTTTGGGCTTGAACTTGGAGTAGAAAATCTACTGTAAATTCAGATGGTTACTGGATTCAGTTTGAGTTTGCTACTGTACATTGTTATTCATAGTAATCTTCAGTTTTTCCTCTTCAGTTTGCTACTACATTCGAGCAAGATCTATAGGGGTCCTTGCAGATTAACTAAAGCAAGATCTATAGACTTTTCTTAAACTTGTAAATGCATGCCTTATTACTGTCCTAGTAGATTGCATTGACTGTTCCAAACAAGGTAGTATGGGTGACATATGTACCTAAGTCTGCTTTGAAATATTCAGCTAACAACTAAGTTTGATAATTGGTGGTGTCTGGCTAGCTAGTACCCCAAATAACTATTCTGCTCTTAGTTCCATGTTATTGAAGTTGCGTTGTTTATTTAAATATAAACAACAGAAACCAGCAGAATTTGAAATTCAAGTGCTCCTGAAGTGTTCCAGGATTCTGGTTTTTTGAGTTGGGGATCTGTTGTTTCTAAATAAACTAGCAGAAATCAAATGCCATTGCTATTCATTAACAAAACTAATTATTACTGAACAAGAGGAAACAAAATTTTATCTTATGTTTCATGAACAAAATAGTCCTACCTTTGAAAATATTCAGCTCAGCTTGGAGTATTACATTGTAAATCACAGTGCTATTTTGTTGTAAGGGAAAAGTATATTTAGATCGCATCAATTTGTAGTTTGTGTTTTTATTTGTTCCTGATTTGAGGTTGTGGCTTTGGCATTGTTCTGCTCCTTACTGTCGGGGAACGTAGTAATTTCAAAAAATTTCCTACGCACACGCAAGATCATGGTGATGCATAGCAACGAGAGGGGAGAGTGTGATCTACGTACCCTTGTAGACCGACAGCGGAAGCGTTAGCACAACGCGGTTGATGTAGTCGTATGTCTTCACGGCCCAACCGATTAAGCACCGAAACTACGGCACCTCCGAGTTTTAGCACACATTCAGCTCGATGACGATCCCCGGACTCCAATCCAGCAAAGTGTCGGGGAAGAGTTTCGTCAGCACGACGGCATGGTGACGATCTTGATGTACTACCGTCGCAGGGCTTCGCCTAAGCACCGCTACAATATTATCGAGGATTATGGTGGAAGGGGGCACCGCACACGGCTAAGAATATGATCACGTGGATCAACTTGTGTGTCTAGGGGTGCCCCCTGCCCCCGTATATAAAGGAGCAAGGGGAGGAGGCCGGCTGGCCCTATAGGCGCGCCAAGGAGGAGTCCTCCTCCTAGTAGGAGTAGGACTCCTACTAGGAGGGGGAAGGAAGTGGGGAGGGAGAAGGAAAGGGGGGCGCCGCCCCCCCTCTCCTAGTCCAATTCGGACCAGGGGGGAGGAGGCGCGCGGCCCACCTTGGCTACCCTTCTCTCTCTCCACTAAGGCCCATATGGCCCATTACTTCTCCCGGTAGGGTTCCGGTAACCCTCCGGCTCTCCGGTTTTCTCCGAAATCACCCGGAACACTTCCGGTGTCCGAATATAGCCGTCCAATATATCAATCTTTATGTCTCGACCATTTCGAGACTCCTCGTTATGTCCATGATCACATCCGGGACTCCGACCTAACTTTGATACATCAAAAAGTCATAAACTCATAATATAACTGTCATCAAAACCTTAAGTGTGCGGACCCTACGGGTTCAAGAACAATGTAGACATGACCGAGACACGTCTCCGGTCAATAACTAACAGCGGAACCTGGATGCTCATATTGGCTCCTACATATTCTACGAAGATCTTTATCTGTCAGACCGCATAACAACATACGTTGTTCCCTTTGTCATCGGTATGTTACTTGCCCGAGATTCGATCGTCGGTATCTCAATACCTAGTTCAATCTCGTTACCGGCAAGTCTCTTTACTCGTTTCGTAATACATTATCTCGCAACTAACTCATTAGTTGCAATGCTTGCAAGGCTTATGTGATGTGTATTACCGAGAGGGCCCAGAGATACCTCTCCGACAATCGGAGTGACAAATCCTAATCTCGAAATACGCCAACCCAACATGTACCTTTGGAGACACCTGTAGTGCTCCTTTATAATCACCCATTTATGTTGTGACGTTTGGTAGCACAGAAAGTGTTCCTCCGGCAAACGGGAGTTGCATAATCTCATAGTCATAGGAACATGTATAAGTCATGAAGAAAGCAATAGCAACACACTAAACGATCGGGTGCTAAGCTAATGGAATGGGTCATGTCAATCACATCATTCTCCTAATAATGTGATCCTGTTAATCAAATGACAACACATGTCTATGGTTAGGAAACATAACCATCTTTTATTAACGAGCTAGTCAAGTAGAGGCATACTAGTGACGTTTAGTTTGTCTATGTATTCACACAAGTATTATGTTTCCGGATAATACAATTCTAGAATGAATAATAAACATTTATCATGATATAAGGAAATAAAATAATAACATTATTATTGCCTCTAGGTCATATTTCCTTCACTTACATCTATCACTATCGCATATGTCAAACTTGAGATCAAGCAAATAACTATTCTGGATACTCCTATTTACTTCATGCTGAGAACTTCAGCTTTTTCAAGTTGCTGGACTATATGTTCATTGGTACTACTTGTGATGCTACTCCTGTACTACTTGGGAATTTTGTCAACTTGTAATGCTACTGCTGTACCCCGAGAGGCCCTTGAGTTTGCTGGAATGTCGATTAACTTCCGTTCCGGCAAATTCGGGTACTCCATATGTCCTATTTTCAGCAAAGGTCATGCCGAAATTTTCCGTGAATTTTAGCATGGCTTTGCTAAAAATAGGACATATGGGGTACTTGTGACTAATGCATGGGCCGGGGTATCTTAGTACTAAGTTAAGTAGGATCAACTGCCCCGCCATTCTTACTGCATTAAACCATAGGTGGCAATAGAGCCAAGTGATTAGGCCCAACTTAGAATTCTCGTTAGCATCGATAAACCCTAGATGATAAACCCAACATAGGTGGAAATAGAGCCAAGTAATTAGTGCCAAGTGATTAGGCCCAACCTAGGGTGCCTCGGCATCGATAAACCCTAAATGATGAAAACTTAAGTTGGCTTCTATAGGGTGCCTCGGTGTCGATGAGAACCTAAATGATGTACGCTTAGGCTTTTAGGGTGCCTCGGCGTCGACAAAACCTAAATGATGAAAGCTTAGGCTTTTAGGGTGCCTCGACATCGACAAACCCTAAATGATAAAACCTTGGCTTTTAGGGTGCCTCGGTGTCGATAAGAACCTAAATGATGAAAGCTTAGGCTTTTAGGGTGCCTCAGCGTCGACAAACCCTAAATGATAAAAGCTTAACTTTTAGGATGCCTCGGTGTCGACAAACCCTAAATGATGTAGTTTTGTATTATGAACGTAGGATATGTCGTCATCATCATCAGACGAAAAAAGTCCCCCGGGGGAGTGCGACTGGTGCCACGACGATCGAGGTCTGTGCGACATGCCTCACCTGGATGATGATCGGCGCCTCAGCATTAAGCTCGAGGAGACCTTCGAAGTTGAAACGGTACACAACAACGACAAGTGTTATTTTCATAATTAAGCATGACTTCAACTATTTCAACGTGTAATTTTCATCTTTTACAATTCGAGTATAGCTTATCCCATGCCATGCAAGACGCTATGTCTTGGAGAGGATGGATTTTGAAGACCATGAAATTTCTGAAACAAAGAAAATTCACCTAAGGACTCATCACGATGTGGACTTTGAAGTAAATCTATATAATTCTGAGAGCGTAACCCATTTTGGTTGCAAAAATTGGGAAGCATTTTGCAAGATGTATGGTTTTGATGAGGGTATGCTTATCACCATGGATCTTGGTAATCCTGACATCAACCAAGACAATATGGACATTTGGGTCCTTGTTGATACGCCTCCAGTTCTACCGCTATGAGAGTTTCTCAAACATAGTTATTAGCTAATTTATATTGTTTATTTCAAAATAGTTGACAGCTTATTTCCATTGACAGCTTATTTTTATTGTTCAAAGAATGTGCGGGAGATGGTAGACAAAACCCACTACACCGATGGCTCCGAATTAACAACTTACAAGGAGAAAAATCATTTGGTCGGATTTTGTACTGACATTGAGAATTACAATATCCACAATCAAACTCCTCAACATTATGGTAAATACGTGCCACTAGTGCATGTGTTCAACTACGGTAACTACCATGGAGATACCCTAGTAAGATTTTTACTATTACGACATCCGTGCATCTTTTGCATACTTCTAAAACTAGTACATCATTGCTAACTATGAAGTTATTACTATGTTTTTCAACAGATAATCCCAGAGAATTGTGTGCCTCATATGATGTATCAGAAAGGTAGTCTTAATGTTTTGAACATACAGCCAGGTCATCCTACGAATCTCAACTGTCCATACGAGATTTCTAAAAGAAGTGGAGACATGAAAATCAAAGGATGGAAAAAATGTATGGACAGTCGTAAGGAGCTTCTTGGAAGCAAAAGGAAGCGAAGCGCAAGAATTGGAGATAGGATGTTCTCCATTCTCCATAATGGAGAGTCAGGGTCTATATTGTTTTATGCTATTTTATCTTAAATAGGGTATTTAGGTCATGCCTAATACTGATGATCATGTGCTAAGAACAATTAAGTAGGTTTGGATCGATGAATATCAAGATGATGATCGTATGACTTGTTATGAATAATGAGTAGAAGCTGTATGATGATGATTAGTAGGACTTGTTAGGATTAGTATTACTTCCGACAAACTCGATACTTGCGGTCTCGAGACTTGTAATGTTTTATCTTTGTTCGGTCTTTTGAATTCGGAGACTAATATGATGAATTGTATTCGGAGACTAATCTTCTATTGTATACGATGAATCTGCTGTTGCTGTGTGCTACTGTCTATATTCTATCAAATAATATATTTTGTAACCTGTGCAAAAATCAGAAAAGTAAAAAAAAACCTAATATTCATACTAATGGCGCATCACTACAGAGTGCGCCATTAGTATGCCAAGTATACTAATGGCGCATCCATCCATAGTGCGCCATTAGTGTGCCAAAGCAAATGGTTAAATATGGCCCTGAAAGGCATACTAATGGCGCATGGTGTTATATACTAATGGCGCACTAGGTGGTGCGCCATTAGTAATAAATACTAGTGGCATGATACTAATGGCGCACCAGTGATGCGCCATTAGTAGGCAAAACTGGTGCGCCATTAGTAGGCCTTTTCCTAGTAGTGTTCGGCTGTGAGTCCCCCGCCAAGGACAGGTTTCTTAATGAGTTTAGCATGTCCCCCAAAGGCGAGTGCTGAAAGATGTCTGCAACGCTGAATTCGAAGATCGATAAACGACAAAGTTCGGCGTCCGCAACGCAAACGGTTCAGAACTTATTGCCGGAGACGAGTCCGGAGTTCCAGTGACACAAATATCGTGTGAGGTTAAGTGTCAGGACCCCGATTCCAAGTCACATCGATCTAGCCGGTAACACTCCATATCACTTTGCGCCCTCACACACGGTATTCCTACGGGTGTCGCCTTACCATGGCCCGGGACCGTTTGCGCCTTTTGGCTCACGTATATGATAGTGTCGCTAGCAGCCATATGACAGGGAACCCGGGCCGACATGGCTACTCGTGAACCCAAAGCGGCACCAACCTATGGGGAGAGGCATACATGAATCACATCGAGCATGTCCGTCAGCAGCGTGTGAATCCGGGCTGTAGCACTGGGCTAACAGGACTCCGGGAACCAGGGCTGTAGCAGGCTAGGCAGGACTCCGGATGTCACCGCATGACATTTACCCGAGGGGCCAGACACAGGAACCAAGTGAAACACATGTCGGCCAGTCAAGAGTCCTGAGCAGTAGTGCTGGGCTAGCAGGACTCCGGTGAACCGGGCTGTAGCGGACTACTATGGCTCATGGAAGCACTAGACTACATTTCGCCATAAGAGAGGCTGCCAAGGATAAACAACTAGATTGTCGGATCCCACACATACCAAGCATTTCAATCATACACACAATATGCTCGATATGTGTAAATACAACATGGCATCACAACATAACTCTACGACTCAAATATTTATTCATTAGGCTCCGAGGAGCGAGATATTACAAACATGGGTCTCATGACCCAAAAATCATAGCATACAAATCAAAGCACATGCGGAAGCTTAACATGTCTGAGTACAGACATCTACAAATGAAAAAGGCTGAGAAGCCTGACTATCTACCAGATCCTACCGAGGGCACAAGATCGTAGCTGAGGTATCAAGATAAACGTCGAAGTCCACGCGAAACTACTAGCGAGAATGAAGTCTCTCTGCAAAACATAATTTAAGCAAACGTGAGTACAAAAGTACTTAGCAAGACATACATCAGAACTACCTACATATGCATCGGTATCAACAGGGGGTGGTGGAGTTTAACTGCAGCAGGCCAGCTTTGACTCAGTGGCTATCTTAAACTACGACTGCAAGTAACTCTTTTGAGGTGGCGCACACGAGTCCACATATTCACCATATCAATACACCACTATGGATCCGCTCCCGTCTCCCTACGAGAACGCCATCCATAGCACTCACGCTTATCTTGCGCATTTTAGAGTATCCACTTTCACTTGTCTATGAACAGTTATAGGCAACCCAGAAGTCCTTTACCACAGACGCAGCTATTCAAATAGTTTTGTACCCTGCAGGGGTGTACTTCGTCACACATGTTTCCACCACTTAGCGTCTGCACACGACATGTGCTCAGCAGACTTCAAGCGAAAGCCGACGTGGGTGTAGACCATGACCTGACTAACCACACAAGTCTCTAGTCCAGGTTTATCGCCTATTCGGGTTCCATCCGCGAGGTGATCCGGCCGGAGTTTCGCTCACAGCCCCAAACGATGTGTGTAGGGTTCCCGAGACACCAAACGGGTGCCCGGTACACCGTGCCACAGTGTATCTACCGCATCATAGCCCACCCCTAGGGTCAGCGCTACGCACGGCCGCCAACACATATCCTATAAACACCAGAAACTAGTTGCAACTCCTGGACAGAGGACGAGAGGGATCAGTAAGTCGAGCAGGGTCATATTTCAGGGCCCAATGTGTGGTAGTAGCTGTTTCATGGATCACAAACATAGAACTCAGTTCCTGAGAACGGTTTCAATGAGACAACCCACCATGTACTCCTACATGGCCTCTCACCGCTACATTTACCAAATCGTGTTCACACACTTAGCTCACACACAGTAGGACATGTTCACAACTTTCTAATTCATCCCCGATGAATCAGACCTGACACAACTCTAAGCAATAGCAGGCATGACAAGCAAACATGAATGAGTAGGCACATCAGGGCTCAAACAACTCCTACTCATGCTAGTGGGTTTCATCTATTTACTATCGCAATGACAGGTCATGCAAAGGAAAGGGGTTCAACTACCGCAACATATAACAGTTGAATCGTTGTTGTCCTAATGCAGTAAAAGAGAGCAGGAGCGAGAGAGTGGGATTGTATCGGAATGAACAAGGGGGTTTTGCTTGCCTGGGACTTCTGAAGATAGTAATAGCTCTTCATCGGTGTCATCGAACTCATTGTCGAAACCACATTTATCGAGAGGGGACAATACCGGCAAACAAGGAAGAAACACAATCAATGCAATGCAACAATATGATGCACGCTCATGACATGGCAATATGTTGTTGATTGAACTAATGCAACTAGCAACCATATTAAGTGAAGTTGGTTTGAACCCTAGGTTCAAATTCTAACTCCATATGTGAGAGTTTAAATTCCATTTATATTAATTGGCCTAAACAGCATTCATAAGTTGTTCTAACATGCATGAAAATGCCATAAACAGATTCTTTGGATTTTTTCTGATCATTTTTCATATATAAATCTTTTCATTTGGAGTAACGGTTTAATTTCTATGATTTTTCAAAGTTTTCGATATTTTCTGAAATTTCCTGGATTATTTTTAATCTAGAAAATTATTAACTGCGTCAGCATTATGCAAGCATGACGTCAGCGAGTCAACTGAGGCTGGTCTAGGTCAAACCTAATGTGTGGGGTCCACACGTCAGTGGCACAGAGCTGGCTAGTGTCACAGACAGGTGGGCCTAGTCAACAGCCACGTCAGCACGGTCAACTCTGACGTGTGGGTCCCGTTGGGTTATAACTAAACTAGGCAGAAATAAAGCTGAGCTTAATTAGGGCGTGGGGCCCAGGCGTCAGTGGCCCAGGGGGTTCGTTAGTGGGGTGATTAGCCCCTAACTGTGGTTGTCATCGGCGGTTAATCGCCGGCGAGCACACAGATGCAGCGGAGTCACTCGTCCCTGCGATTCAGGTGACAAGAGGAGGCGGGGTTGGGCTCGTTGGAACGCCCGCGAGGTGGCGCGTCCAACGGTGGTGGTGGCAGCTGCTGGGGGGAGCCGGAGACGACGGCAGCAAGCACGTCTGCGGTGGCCGGAGTTCGGACGTCGACCGTTCCGACGTCGCAGGGCACGGCAGGAGAAATGGGTGGTTGCTACGGCCCCGTGGTGACGTGCTCAGTGCGGTGACGTACACGGTTTCAAGCTCAAGTGGACGTGGCCACGGCGGTGAGGAGCTCTGGCGGCGGTGCGATTCGATCGGCAAGGGGCGACGACTACAGGGCGTAACGAGCTCAGGGAAGAGCGGGTTTCAAGGCGGGAGCTCACAGTGGTTGCAGCGGGCGTCGACGCGGGCTCGGGGAAGGCCGGACAGTGACGTACAGGCGGCGGCGATCTCGGACGACCGAGGAGGAAAACGGCGGCGTTGGAGATGCAGCAGAGCTTCTGGGGCAGCGTGACTTGGTGGAGAGGACGAATACATCGTGACGGAGCTCGGGGACATGTCGGAGAGGCTCGAGGGCGGCTGTGGCCGCAGTGGCTGTTGACGGCGGCGACGGCGCGCTCGGCCATGAGAGAGAGGGAAATCCAGGGGAAGGGATGGGGATGAGAGAGAGTGAGAGTGAGCCGGGGAAAGTGAGGGGGGTCGAGGGGGTCGTGTGTCGTTCGTAGCCAGCTCCAGGCGGACAGCGGCAAGCAGGAGGTGGAGAGCTACGACGTGCGCGTGGACACGCCTCTGCCAGTAAGCAGAGGTTGAAGACGGCTCTGTCCCTGGTGGGCTGGGGCACCAGGTGGGCTGGCCAGTGCAGCTCGGCCGACTACAGGTAAGGCCAGGTAGGTTTTCTCCTTCTCTGCTTTTTTTCCTATTTTGATTTCTGTTTTCTATTTTTGCAATTTGTTTTTGATTTGGTAAAAACACCAAATCATTTCTATAAATCCCGAAATTAATTATGGGCAATAACTGAATTATCTCAGAGGCCCTTAGCTATTTCCAGAATTTTTGGAGCATTTAATAATATTAATAGCAATTAAATTCCCCAATTCAAATATTTTATGACTTAAATTCAATGCCCAACTTGTTCCTTAAAAATGCTCATTATTTTTGGTATGTATCAAAACCATTGCCAAAAATATCAAACATCAAATAAGAGCATTTTGGGTTCTTGAATGCAATTTATTTAAGCTGGACCTATTTGGATTTCAAAGTGCTAGGGTTTTATCATCCCCAATTAAACTTTTAAATAAAATTTAAACATGATGCACACATGAAGCTAGCCTAGTGCAAAACCAGAAGCTAGGGATGTGACATTAAGTCCATGTGCGGCTCCAACGCCGCGGAATCTGTGGCCTCCGTGGTGGGGTTGAGCCTCCGGTCCTTGGATGGCGTAGTATGCTCTGGATCTAAGGCCAGAGCAATTACAGGAGCTATCTCCTGGATGCGGTCCGATGACAGATTTAGGTCATGCCCATCCGGGTGACCAAGAGTGGTTGCCGCGGTCTCGAATCCAGCGAAGATCATGTCTCCACGGATGTCCACAACGTAGTTCAAGCTCCCAAATCTGACCTGGTGGCCAGGGGCGTAGCTATCGATTTGCTCCAGATGGCAAAGCGAGTTGGCCCGCAGTGCGAAGCCGCCGAACATGAAGATCTGTCCAGGGGGAAGGTCTCACCTTGGACAGCATCATTGTTGATGATTGAAGGGGCCATCAAACCTTTTGGGGGCAGCATAGTGGAACTCTCAATGAAAGCACCAATGTCGGTGTCAAAACCGGCAGATATCGGGTAGGGGGTTCCCGAACTGTGCGTCTAGGATCAAAGGTAACAGGAGACAGGGGACACAATGTTTTACCAAGCTTCGGGCCCTCTCTATGGAGGTAATACCCTACGTCCTGCTTGATTGATCTTGATGAATATGAGTATTAAAAGAGTTGATCTACCACGAGATCGTAGTGGCTAAACCCGAAGAGTCTAACCTGGTTATGATTATGAGGATTCAGCCTCTCTACGGACCTAGCCCTCCGGTTTATATAGACACGGGAGGTATCTAGGGTTACACAAGGTCGGTTAAAAAGAAAGGAATCTTCATAGTTGGTCGCCAAGCTTGCCTTCCACGCCAAGGAGAGTCCCATCCGGACATGGGTGCAGTCTTCGGTCTTTGTGTTCTTCACAGCCCATCAGTCCGGCCCATGGCTAATAGGCCGGACGCCCGCGGACCCCTTAGTCCAGGACTCCCTCAAGAACAGCTCCGCCGGAGCCCTAGATTGGTTTCGACCAAGTTCCGCCTCGAGACGGCGGCGCTTCATCCCGAAAGCTTCCTTCTCATTTTATCCAGGTCAAAACACACCATGTAGTAGAAGATGGGCGTCGGGGCCAACCATGTGTCCCTCAAAGCAGGGGCGCACCCAGGGGGTAGGGCGCGCCCCCCACACTAGTGGATGGCTGGTGGGCCCCTCTAGTGTTTTCTTCACCCAATATTTTTATATATTCCAAAACAATTCTCCGTGAAGTTTTAGGACTTTTGGAGTTGTGCGGAATATGTCTCTAATATTTGCTCCTTTTGCAGTCCAGAATTCCAGCTGCCGGCATTCTCCCTCTTCATGTAAAAATTGTAAAATAAGTGAGAGAAGGCATAAGTATTATACCATAATGTGTAATAACAGCGCATAATGCAATAAATATCAACATAAAAGTATGATGAAAAATGAATGTATCTTAGGTGCAAGGGGGTGCGTGTTGTCATGGCCTGGCTCGTCGCCAACCCGGCGGTGGCCAGCAACATTTCCGGCCCTTCGGCATGGCCGCCACCCCGCTCACCGGCACTTGGGCTATGCTAGGTCACCTCCGCCTCCGGGACCATGGAGTCGGCAACCTCCTGCTCCGGCGGCTCAAGATTGGCGGCCTCCAGGATCTCGCCACCAGCCAGGTCCTCCCGGCCTTAGCGTCGGCCTCCGCCTGGGCCTTGGTCGCTACCTTCGCCCGCACCAACACTGCCGTTGGCCCTCCGCCTGCGCGGACGTGGCGGCCTGGGCACCGGCCTCCGCCCATGCCGCGGCCGCTTCCCGCTCCTCCCGCGCCTCCATGCATTCCTTTCTGTCGCCTCCCAAAGGGCAGTGGCCGGGTCCACACGTTGCCCCTCCTCGAAGCCGCCTGCTGATCCGACCAACGAGGCGGATGGAGCCCAAGATATGGAGATCGCGGCCCTGCACAGCAAAGTGAACAAAGATGACAAATTCGCAAAGAGAAAGAAAATCGATTAAGATAGTGTGACCAATGTACTTTCCCGGACACCATTGGGCGCTCCTTCGGGGCCCTCCGGGTGGCGGCCGCCTTCGCAGCTTCCTGCCACTTGGTCGTGGCTGTCTGCTTGGCCTTCTTGGGTGACCTGTTGCCGAACATACCCACTGCGTGATGTTTACTTACACAGGGTGCATCAGTCGGCGCTCCGCTGGACGGCCGCGCCGTCGAGGAGCCGGCCCCCATCCTTTCGGCGCCTTCGGGGCGGCGTTGCCCCTTACCATCTTCATCATCATCCGGCTAGGACCGGTCGTTACTGCTTCCTCCTATGCCGCCTCCTTCGGCGTCGCCTCCCCAGGCAGCGGTAGCGTCGCCGTCGTCTTCCAATGCGGCCGCCCCCAGCTCGGGGTCGCCCATGTTGCTCTCCTCGCGGTCCGGCATCCATTGCTGGCCTGGAGCCAACGCATTGGCTACCACCTAGCTAGGAAAGTGCTGCCCCGTGTCTGAGTGTTCAGGTCGGATAAGGAGCATTGCGTGAGCAAAGAATGGGGACCAGATACTAACCGGTGGTGGCGGGTTGGCAAGACTGTATGGCTGCTTGCCGAATCTCAAGTCAGCCTCGCTAAGTTGACTATCGGAGAATAAGTTGATGTGGTGGGTCACCTCGATCAGTGGTAGCTCCTTGGTTGACATTCGACATAGATCCCGATGGCCGCTCATGTCATAGATCCGGTGCAGCCGGGCCTGGAGAGGAGAATCCCGATGGTGGACGAAGGCATCCGGCAGGTCGGCCGGCTTGAGGCCCTCCATGTCCGTCATCTCCTAGAGCCGGACCAGGATGCTCGTGATGGCGGCCGACACCGGCTTCCGCTGCTGCCCCCAATTGTCACGCAGTTCGCCTGGTGGGCCGATTGTCAAAGCTGGTAGCTTGATGTAGTCTCTGGTCGGATGGAAGTTGCGGACGTAGAAGTACGACTTCTGCAACAACTTCGCCGACTCCGGCAAGGCGATGAATGGGAACTGGGTTTCGGAGCCGCTGCGCTACACAGCGACGCAAGATCCGCACTGGGCCGGCTCGCCCATAGGACGGGTCCCGAGCTTCAAGTAGAAGAACCTGCCCCACAACTCAAGGTTGGGCAGGATGCCTGATACGTCTCCAACGTATCTATAATTTTTGATTGTTCCATGCTATTATATTATCTGTTTTGGATGTTTAATGGGCTTCAATATACCTTTTTATATTATTTTTGGGACTAACCTTTTAACCAAAGGCCCAGTGCAAATTGCAGTTTTTTTCCTATTTCAGTGTTTCGTAGAAAAAGAATATCAAACGGAATCCAAACGGAATGAAACCTTCGGGAGAGTTATTTCTGGAACAAACGTGATCCAGGAGACTTACAGTGGACATCAAGAAAGAAGCGAGGAGGCCACGAGGCAGGAGGGCGCGCCCAGGGGGGTAGGTGCGCCCCCCACCCTCGTGGGCCCCTCGCAGCTCCACCGATGTACTTCTTCCTCCTATATATACCCATATACCCCCAAAAACATGCAAGAGCACCACGAAACCCTATTTCACTGCCGCAACCTTCTGTACCCGTGAGATCCCATCTTGGGGCCTTTTCCGGCGCTCCGCCAGAGGGGGACTCAATCACGGAGGGCTTCTACATCAACACCATAGCCTCTCCGATGATGTGTGAGTAGCTTACCATAGATCTTCGGGTCCATAGTTATTAGCTAGATGGCTTCTTCTCTGTCTTTTGATCTCAATACAAAGTTCTCCTCGATTCTCTTGGAGATCTATTTGATGTAATTCTTTTTGTGGTGTGTTTGTCGAGATCCGATGAATTGCGGGTTTGTGATCAAGATTATCTATGAACAATATTCAATATTTGATTCTTCTCTGAAATCTTTTATGCATGATTTAATGTCTTTGCATGTCTCTTTGAATTATCAGTTTGGTTTGGCCTACTAGATTGATCTTTCTTGCAATGGGAGAAGTGCTAAGCTTTGGGTTCAATTTTGCGGTGTCCTTTCCCAGTGATAGGAGGGCCAGCAAGTCACGTATTGTATTGTTTCCATCGAGGATAAAAATATGGAGTTTATATCATATTGCTTGAGTTTATCCCTCTACATCATGTCATCTTGCCTAATGTGTTACTCTGTTCTTATGAACTTAATACTCTAGATGCATGCTGGATAGCGGTCGTTGTCTGGAGTAATAGTAGTAGATGCAGAATCGTTTCGGTCTACTTGTCGCGGACGTGATGCCTATATACTTGATCATGCCTAGATATTCTAATAACTATGTGCTTTTCTACCAATTGCTCGACAGTAATTTGTTCACCCACCGTAGAATTTGCTATCTTGAGAGAAGCCACTTGTGAAACCTATGGACCCCGGGTCTATCTTCCATCATATTATTTTCCTATCCACTTGCTATTTCTATTTTCCAATCTTTATTTTCCAATCTATACAAAAAAATACCAAAAATATTTATCTTATTATCTCTATCAGATCTCACTTTCATAAGTGACCGTGAAGGGATTGACAACCTCTTTATCGCGTTGGTTGCAAGGTTCTTGTTTGTTTGTGCAGGTACTAGGCGACTAGCGTGTAGTCTACTACTGGAATGATACCTTGGTTCTCAAAAACTGAGGGAAATACTTACGCTACTTTGCTGCATCACCCTTTCCGCATCAAGGGAAAGCCAACGCATGCTCAAGAGGTGGCAAGAAGGATTTCTGGCGCCATTGCCTAGGAGGTCGCACCAAGTCAAGTCAAGATTTGATCTCCCTTCAACAAGCCATTTCTGGCGCCATTACCGGGGAGGTTGCATCAAGTAACACAAACTCTTATCCCTCGCATTACATTATTTGCCATTTGCCTCTCGTTTTCCTCTCCCCCACTTCACTCTTGCCGTTTTATTTTCCCTCTTTTCCGTTCGTATCTTTTCGCTTGCTTCTTGTGTATCCGTGTGTTAGATCGTTGGTTTTGCTATTATGGCTAGCCCTTCTATCATCGTTAGTACTCCCGATCATGAAGTTCTTAATTTTAAACAAAGGGAGGGAGAACATTTAAAAGATGCTTGGTATGGAATTTGCAATGCTCAGAATAGATCCACTAGGAAGCAATCCACTTTCGTTCCTCTTCGCAATTTTTATGTAGGCATCACCCCTTGGAATAGATATATTCTTGATACCATTACCGGATGGAATTTCTTGGGTAGCCATACTTTTGATTCTTATAATGCTATGATAGATTTGTTTGGTTCACTTATAATGCTATGATAGATTTGTTTGGTTCACCACCTCTCTTGGTTAATGGAACTATTTTAACTTTGGAACATGTGATGCCAAGGCTTGAAATTATGTCAAATAAAGTTGCCACTATAGAGTTGATTGAGAATTTGGATAAAAATATCCACAACCATATTACCCAATATGGATCTAACGTAGGAGTTACTCTGATTTTTTTAAAGAAAAGAACCATTGTCGGTGTCAAAACCGGCGGATCTCGGGTAGGGGTCCCGAACTATGCGTCTAGGCCGGATGGTAACAGAAGGCAAGGGACACGAAGTTTTACCCAGGTTCGTGCCCTCTTGATGGAGGTAAAACCCTACGTCCTGCTTGATTAATATTGATGATATGGGTAGTACAAGAGTAGATCTACCACGAGATCGGAGAGGCTAAACCCTAGAAGCTAGCCTATGGTATGATTGTTGTTCTGTATGTTGTCCTACGGACTAAAACCCTCCGGTTTATATAGACACCGAAGAGGGTTAGGGCTACACAAAGTCGGTTACAATGGTAGGAGATCTACATATCCGTATTGCCAAGCTTGCCTTCCACGCCAAGGAAAGTCCCTTCCGGACACGGGACGAAGTCCTCAATCTTGTATCTTCATAGTCCAGGAGTCCGGCTGAAGGTATAGTCCGGCCATCCGGACACCCCCTAATCCAGGACTCCCTCAGTAGCCCCTGAACCAGGCTTCAATGACGACGAGTCGAGCGCGCAGATTGTCTTCGGCATTGCAAGGCGGGTTCCTCCTCCAAGTACTACATAGAAAATTTTGAACACAAAGATAGTGTCCGGCTCTGCAAAATAAGTTTCTACATATTGCCATAGAGAGAATAATATTTACACAAATCTAATTTGCTGACATATTCCGTAGTATGACATCGCACCACGGCCAAGCCTTTATTCGAATCGTTTTATTGTCACACCTCAGCGTGTCATGCGAGGCGGTTTCCTTGGCACGTCTGGTCGAAGCAGAGATCGTGTCCCCTTATTCCAGGATTCTCATCAATACGGGTGTGGGTAACCCAACCGCTTCTAGGACCCCTAGACTATAGGCAAGTCCAAACGGCCACGGAGAGGACACTTGATATTCACCCTCTTTATAAAGGGACAAGGCTTTTATTTTTTCCCTCCTGTGCTCAACCAAATCCTTCCCCCACCTCAAGCTCAAACACCCAAAGTTCAGGTCAGGTGCTCCGAACCTTCAATCATGTCCGGATCTAGCCTTCAAGGCCGATGGGTGCCTTCCTTCGTCACGGAAGAAGACATCAAAAAGTTGAGGGAGGCCAGATATCTGACCGCCGAGGTTTTGCATCGGCTGCCTGCCCGAGGGCAGGCCGTCCCCTCCCCCGAACCCAACGAGAACGTCGTGTTCATCTCCCACTTCCTCCGAGGTCTAGGCCTTGCTCTGGATCCTTTCGTCAGGGGTTTGATGTTTTATTATGGGCTAGATTTCCATGATCTAGCTCCGGACTACTTTCTTCATATCATCACATTTATTGTCGTGTGTGAGGCCTTCCTCCGGGTTACCCCTCACTTTGGCCTGTGGCTCAAGACCTTTGAAGTAAAGCTGAAGATGATCGAGGGGCAACATGCAGCGTGTGGAGGTGCCTCAATATGCAAGATGACGGGAGCTCCATGGCCCAAAGGTTCCATTTCAGAGGTGTCTGAATTGTGGCAACGTGAGTGGTTCTACATCACGGCTCCTAGAAGTGCCAAGTGGGCGGCTGCCCCTATTTTCCGCTCGGGCCCTCCACCACAACTGATGTCATGGATCAGCAGAGGTCTGAGCTGGGGTCCAGCCAAGGACGTGCCTATACTGCCGCGGTCGAGATCTCTTCAATGGAGATTTTAGTTTGGTTGCGGTAATACAAGTTATGCTGGTTCGTCAAGTCCAGCCTTGCAAACGCCGGCCCCTTTGCTTGTGAGAGTTCAATCCCGAGGGACCGCGTGTCATTCAAAATTTCCTCGGCCTGACGCACGAGGAGATGTACAAGTCATTCTTTGGACCTCAGGTAGAGTGTCCGAAAATCACCGAGGACGTGGGCTTGAGCAGTAACCGCGCCGCCGAACAGGTAAGGAATCTTCCGGCCGAACATACTATCTCTCATCTGTTACGAAGTTATTTCTGAGAGTTTGCTTTTTGACCAGGACTGGCTAACAAAGGCGAAGTTGATTCGGTGTTCGACCCCCCTCCCTGAGGGTATGGACAATCCGGTATTGGAAAAGATGCTCGAGGTCACACCTTTCCCGGATCCCTTGATGGAAGATACTGGGGAGGATAATACGGGCGGACGCAGGCCCCCAACGCTGCCCATTCTAACCGAGGGAGCGAGCGTCTCCATGAAGGAAGACGACCGGAGGAGGAAAAGGACTGCGCCCGGGGATTTGGAAGCCGAAGCTTCCAAACGGGAGAAGAAGTCTCCCACAGAGGGTCCTACCTTGGGGGGTGCTTTTGCCGCACAAAGTCCGTGGGGGGATCAATTCTCCAGCGAGTCGTAAGTGAGCCGAAATACTTTAATAGTACAGGTATGCCATCTTTTTCTTTTGAGAAAATAACCAGTGCATATATCTTTGCAGTTCGGGCGTTAGCCCCTCTCAAATGAGCTTGTCTTCGGGGGATCTTCTTCCAGAGATGATGGAGAGCGAAACGCCTCCTCCGGACTCCTCCGCTCGGGAAGCGGGCGACCCCGAAGTGTCGTCGCGGAGGGCCTCTCTGAGTCCGGTGAGGCCAGAAGATAATCCCATTAACCCCCGAAGCTCCCGGTGTCTGGCTCCCGAAGAGAGCGGACAAAAGAGTCCGGCACCGTCTGGTGTGCGGTCGGATGTTCTGAGGGAGTTGGTGGGGCGAGCGGACATCTCAGATGAACACCGTGTGCTGATGAATACGGTGATGGAGAGAATCTCGTCCACCGAAAGCGGATTGCATGAAGCTTTTATGAGTCTACTGACAGGCTTTGAGGTACGTAAAATAATGTATGATAGTCCTGCACATGCTAGGTGTGCCCTGTGTAGATAGTAGCCCCTGAGACTCTGGTTGTTGTCGGAAACGACGACGAACAGAGGATCATATTCCCAGGTAATATCCATACTGCCTCTATGTGCAGGTGATAAGCTCCAGTGGTTGGCCGGACTAGCGAGTTTGCCCATTTAAAACGGAAGTTGGATGCGGCAGACGCCGACATCGAGCTTGTTATCAAAAGGCTTGACGAGGCACAGGGTAAGTGTCATTATCTGGTAAACGCCACATAGTAAGAGCAGCATGATGCCAGTATCTTTAATATGTTGTGACTGCAGATGGAGCTGCCATTGTTGAAGCCTTGCGGGCAGAACTTGCCCAAGCCTAGGAACAAGCGAGGTTTGGTAATGCGGCTGCTTTGAAGGCGGCCGATGAGTTGAAAGCCGAGAAGGCCGCGCATGTGGAGAGCCAAGATAAGATGGCCAAGATGGCCATAGAATTAAAAGCCACCGCCGACCGTTGCCGGGTTCTTGAAAAGGAAAACCTAGCGAAGGTATCGGACCTTGAGAAGGCTGCTGCAACGAGAAAAGACATCCGCTCTACTATGAGGGCGAAGAAGGAGGAGCTGCGGGAAGCCGGGGATATTGTAGCTGGGAAATCCTTTATGTTGCGGAGGAAGTTCAGAGATCCACGGTATGCCTCTCTGGATCGGCTGTGGAGTTCGGAGGATGTGTATATGGATTTGGCGGCGAGCGCTGCCGATGCGGCCAAGTACTTCCAGGGTCAGACGGACCGTGAAGTGGACCAGCTGTTTTGGACACAATTCCATTCTCCCGAGCGTCCGCTTTCATTGACTGGCCAATTAGCTGAATGGGCCGAACTGAATAGGTTGTCCGGACTCGCCATGAGGTCTGTTGTGGATCAGCTATGGTCGGAAAGGCCAAAACCGAACAGCTATTTCAGCTTGGTGCAGCAGTTCCTTGACGTGGTGCCGCGCATTAATGCGATGAAGAGGTCGTCATGCATAGAGGGCTCACGGATGGCCTTTGCCCGTGTTAAAGCATACTGGGCGGAGATGGAAGCTACCACTGTTGCAGCGCGGGATTCGGCCATAGGTCGAATGGCTGCTGAGCACTACTTTGAAGAAGTTCTTGAGGGTGCTCGTTTGATAGAGACCCAGTGCTCAAAAGATATTATGTTTGAGTGATATGTAATCTCATTGTAAGCGAAATGCTTTTATAAATTTTTATAAGGCTATTTTTATACTTTTGCCTGAAAGTAATATGATGCCTCCTGGGCGGCCGTTTATGTATACATGTGTATAACCTGAAAGATTGCAGCCGCCGGCTTCAATCCCCACACATATAATGCGGAGGTGCTCGCAAAAAACACGCGTTCACACTTAACCCAACGTCTTGGTCCTATTAAGGAGGTGATAGCGGAGCGAGCGAGGCAACCGGACTAGAATGCTTTAGCACTTTCACTTAGCCATAGGAGTTTGACAGTGGGGCTACTAGATAGCCCCTGGTGGCTCGGCACTCTCCCGATCCCGGGGTGCGTACATGCCTGGCCGAAAACGGCCCTTCGTTAAGGCGGAGGAATTCTAACATTCCAATGGGTCATCGAGTGGTTGACCAGTCTCACACTATATCATGACAGTCAGTTTTCAGCTTTCTCTACTGAGGTGCTCGTCCGGATGAACCAGGGCAGAATCACAGTAGTTCTCCTGGTGCTACCTTAGCTGGTAAAGCGGAACGTAAGGCACCAAAACACAGGAGCCGGGCAAACCCAACATTTGACCAAAGACAATGATTCGGACCTGATGCATATAGGGCCAAACTCGCGACGCCGAACACTCCCTAAGGTATTCGGTCTTTGTGGTATAAACCGGGCATAAATAATGGCCTTTGTAAGAAGCCCCTTGTGTCCAGGTACGTGCATTGTTCTGGTGTGGCCACATGCCAAGACGTCAGCATCCTTCTCAACGGTGGATATGTATCAACAAGAGACAGTAAAAAAGGTTTACGCAGGGTCTTAATCTAAAAAGAATCCTTGGAGCGGGTCCCTGTTGCACGTCTACGCCTATGTCTCCATTGTGCCGTATCCTGGACGGGTGTAGCACGATGATCGTCTGTAAAAGAGAGGAATTTAGGTGAAAAAGTTGTTGTGCAAAAAGATAGTTTTTAAAGAAACCATGTATAATTCAAGATGAGAAGAAATTGCCACTTGTCTGCGCGCGTTGAGCCCCTTGTATTGACAAATAGGGGTGTGACCATTTATTCGGTATAAATAGCGGCGCCGGACTTGATTAGTTGCGTCTGAGGTCTTGACGACCTATTGGATGCTTTCGCTGGTCCGGGCGCCTTTAGTGCGCGGCTGCCAAGGCAGCCGCACTCTCTTTGGCGCGCAGAGATCGCTTGATATTTCCGTTCACTGAAATGATGCCACGTGGACTGAGCATCTTGAGTGTGAGGGAGGCGTAGTGTGGTATTGCATTAAAGCAAGTGAAAGCTTCGCGTCCGAGCAGTGCTTGATAGCCACTTTGGAACAGAGCGATGTGGAAGTTTAAATGCTCACGACGGAAGTTATCAGGGGAGCCGAATATAACTTGTAGTAGGAGGGAGCCCGTACAATGAGCCCCTGGGCCTGGCGTTACTCCTTTAAAGGTAGTATTGCTATGGCGAATTTTTGTTGGGTCTAACCCCATCCCGCGGATTGTATCCTGATATATTAGGTTTAGATTGCTCCCACCGTGCATCAAGACTTGTGTGAAGTGATATCCGCCAATTATTGGGTCTAATACCAGGGCAGCCCATCCTGCGCGTCGTATACTTGCTGAGTAATCGCGATGGTCGAAAGTGATCGGTTGAGACGACTAGTGGCAGGACTTCGCGGTGACAGGCACTTGGGTATATTTTCCTGGGAGTGCCGCGTTGTTTTTTCCCTTGATCACATGTAACACATTTACTGTTTTGACTTCTGGTGGAAATTTCTTTTGTTCCCTAGTGTCTTGCTTGGGAGGCTCGTCCTCGTCTTCACTTGGTGTATCCTCCCCCTTGTGTACGGCGTTGAGCTTGCCGGACTGCTTGAAGACCCAACATTCTCTGTGGGTATGATTAGCAGGTTTACCAGGGGTACTATGGATCTGACATACTTGGTCCAGAATTTTGTTGAGGCTGGACAGTTCATCCCTGGTGCCTTTAGAGGGCGGCTTTTACTGACCTGGCCGAGAGCCTTTGAATCCGGCGTTTACTGCCATGCCCTTCGTGTTGTCTTCTTTATTCCGGCGTTTGTTATTGCTGTTGCGCCGTGATTTCCCGTTTCCATCTCTAACTTCAGATGTACTGGGGTCGCTGGTGCTGCATCTGGCTAGCCAGCTGTCCTCACCCGCGCAAAAGCGGGTCATGAGGCTTGTTAATGCAGCCATTGTTCTCGACTTATTTTGGCCGAGGTGTCTAGCAAGCCATTCGTCACGGACGCTATGCTTAAAAGCTGCCAAGGCTTCGGCATCCGGACAGTCGACAATCTGGTTCTTTTTAGTAAGAAACCTGTTCCAAAGCTTTCGGGCTGACTCTCTGGGCTGTTGAGTTATATGACTCAAATCGTCCGCATCCAGAGGTCGGACATAAGTCCCTTGAAAATTTTCCCGAAAGGCGTCTTCGAGCTCTTCCCAACTTCCAATGGATCTTTCGGGGAGGCCTCTAAGCCAGTGACGAGCTGGCCCTTTGAGCTTGAGGGGTAAGTACTTGATGGCGTGGAGATCATCTCCTCGAGCCATATGGATATGAAGGATGTAGTCCTCAATCCAGACCCCAGGGTCTGTTGTTCCGTCGTATGTCTCTATGTTTACGGGTTTGAATCCCTCTGGAAATTCATGGTCCAGCACCTCATCGGTGAAACATAGGGGGTGTGTGGCACCCCTGTAGCTGGGTGTACCGCGTTGTTCGGATGTTTGTTGTGTTGCATTGTATGCTGGGGCACGCTTGCGTGGTCCATAGATGGATCTTGCTGCGCTGTCCTTTGGGTGCGAGCCCTCGCATGGGTTGCATGTTATATTGTGAGTGGCGTTGTATGCCGCTCTGTGTTGGTAGAGGGCTTGTCTATCCGGCCAGGTGGCTTCTTTGATATTTGGTTGTGGGGGGTCTGAGGCCTCCTCATCGAATTCAAGTAGCAGCTTCCGCTTTGGGTAGCTCTTGGAGGGGCGATTGTCGCCGTACCTCGCTGTCGTGTTGAGTATTTTACTCCATCTGATTTGGAGTGTGTCTTGCGCAGCCTTGAGCCTTTGCTTCTGCTTTTTAAGACTCCTCGCGGTGGCAACAAGCCTTTTACGGGCATTCTGCTGCTCCGGGTGCCTGTCCGGCGTTATGTCGTCCGGACCATTATCCTTGATAGAATTTGTTTGTTCAGTTTGATTATCTGGATTGCCGTTGTCCGGCAGCAGTTCGCCCTGCTCCAGCGCTGGGTCTGTGTGATCGTTATTTCTGTCGAGGCGGGATTTGGGGCGGCGCTTGCGTCGCCGCTTTGACTGCTTCTCGAGGGAACAAGCCTTTGGTGCGTCCTTCCGCTCCTCGTCGTCATCTTTTGGTGCGTCCACCATGTATACGTCATATGACGAGGTGGCTTTCCAGGTCCCAATAGGCGCTGGTTCTTCATTGTCTCCTTCATCGGCGTCCATACCGTTGATGTCTTCGGAGTCGAAGTCGAGCATGTCGGCTAAATCGTCGACAGTGGCTACAAAGTGGGTGGTGGGTGGGCTTTGAATTTCTTCATCGTCTGTATCCCAACCTTGCTGACCGTAGTCCGGCCAGGGCTCTCCTGATAAAGAGAGAGACTTTAGTGTCTTCAGAATATCGCCGAAAGGCGAGTGTTGAAAGATGTCCACGGCAGTAAACTCCATGATCGGCGCCCAATCAGATTCGATCGGCAGGGGCGCGGATGGTTCAGAGTCCGGAGAGGAGTCCGGCTCCTTTGAGTCATGAGTCTCGCGGAGTGCGGGGCTGGTGTTCGGCTCGATCACTGTTGGGATTGTAGCCCCCGAGGCGGCGTCCAACCACCCATCCTCGATCGGCGCAGTTGGCTCTGAATTAAGGGTCGAAGCCGATGCGGGTGCGGCCTCCAGGGCACTGTTTGGTGGCAGAGCTAGATCATGCTCGTCGTGATAGTGCGGCGCGCTCGGCAGTGGCTCAAATCCGTCGAAGATCAAGTCCCCGCGGATGTCGGCCGTGTAGTTTAAACTTCCAAATTTGACCTGACGGCCAGGGCCATAGCTTTCGATCTGCTCCAGATGGCCATGTGAATTGGCCCGCAGTGCGAAGCTGCCGAAGATGAAGATCTGTCCGGGGAGGAAGGTGTCTCCCTGGACTGCATCGCTATTGATGATCGTAGGAGCCATCAAGCCTAACGGCGACGACACAGAGGAACTCTCAATGAAAGCACCAATGTTGGCGTCAAAACCAGCAGATCTCGGGTAGGGGGTCCCGAACTGTGCGTCTAGGCCGGATGGTAACAGGAGGCAAGGGACACGAAGTTTTACCCAGGTTCGGGCCCTCTTGATGGAGGTAAAACCCTACGTCCTGCTTGATTAATATTGATGATATTGGTAGTACAAGAGTAGATCTACCATGAGATCGGAGAGGCTAAACCCTAGAAGCTAGCCTATGGTATGATTGTTATTCTGTATGTTCTCCTACGGACTAAAACCCTCCGGTTTATATAGACACTGGAGAGGGTTAGGGCTACACAAAGTCAGTTACAATGGTAGGAGATCTACATATCCGTATCGCCAACCTTGCCTTCCACGCCAAGGAAAGTCTCTTCCGGACACGGGACGAAGTCCTCAATCTTGTATCTTCATAGTCCAGGAGTCCGGCTGAAGGTATAGTCCGGCCATCCGGACACCCCCTAATCCAGGACTACCTCAACCATAGTCAACAAAAAGATAGATCAAGATTCCACAAGAATTGATAAACTTGAGGATATTATTACCAACTTACGGTCTGCCGTTTATTCCAGGAAAAATACTCCAAATCCTCGTACTACTAGAGTTGCTAAGTTTATGTATGTGCCTAAAAATAAAAAAGGTGAATCTTCTAGTAAGGAAAATGTGGATCTCAAAGCAATAAGTGTTCAGCCCAACTTTTTCACTATCATTAAGGAACCTTTTGCGACAAATGATTTTCTTGATTTCTTGCCTAGGAGTTTGATCATTAATAAAAACAAGGAAACTCCTAAGGGTTATAAGTGTACTATTGAAGAATTGCCTACCAAAGATGACATTACCTAGATCTATTCTTGTTTTTATGCCTAGCTAGGGGCGTTAAACGATAGCGCTTGTTGGGAGGCCACCCAATTTTATTTTTGTTTCTTGTTTTTTGTTCCTGTTTAGTAATAAAAAATTCATCTAGCCTCTGTTTAGATGTGGTTTTATGCTTTTAATTAGTGTTTGTGCCAAGTAGAACCTTTCGGAAGACTTGGGGGAAGTCTTTGTGATCTTGCTGTAAAAAACAGAAACTTTAGCGCTCATGAGATTTGCCGCCATTTTTTACTGGAGAGTGCAATTAGGTTGATTCTTTCTGCAGATGATTAATAGAAAAATTCCTCATGTCCACAAATTTATTTCAGAATTTTTGGGGGTTACATAAGTATTTGAAACCTACAGATTATTACAGACCATTCTTTTTTCGTGTGTTGTTTGCTTATTTTGATGAATCTATGGCTAGTATCGGGGGGTATGAACCATAGAGAAGTTGGAATACAGTAGGTTTAACACCAATGTAAATAAAGAATGAGTTCATTACAGTACCTTGAAGTCGTAGTTTGTTTTCTTATACTAACGAAGCTCGTGAGATTTTCTGTTGAGTTTTGTGTTGTGAAGTTTTCAAGTTTTGGGTAAAGATTTGATGGATTTTGGAATAAAGTGTGGCAAGAACTTAAGCTTGGGGATGCCCAAGGCACCCCAAGGTAAAATTCAAGGACAACCAAAAGCCTAAGGTTGGGGATGCCCCGGAAGGCATCCCCTCTTTCGTCTTAGTCTATCGGTAACTTTACTTGGGGCTATATTTTTATTCACCACATGATATGTGTTTTGCTTGGAGCGTCTTGTATGATTTGAGTCTTTGATTTTTAGTTTACCACAATCATCCTTGCTGTATACACCTTTTGGAGAGACACACATGAATCGGAATTTATTAGAATACTCTATGTGCTTCACTTATATCTTTTGAGCTAGATAATTTTGCTCTAATGCTTCACTTATATATTTAAGAGCACGGTGGTGGTTTTATTTTATAGAAATTATTGATCTCTCATGCTTAACTTATATTATTTTGAGAGTCTTTTAGAACAGCATGGTAATTTGCTTTGGCTACAAAATTAGTCATAATATGATAGGCATCCAAGATGGGTATAATAAAAACTATCATAAAAAGTGCATTGAATACTATGTGAAGTTTGATAGTTGATGATTGTTTTGAGATATGAAGATGGTGATATCAGAGTCATGCTAGTTGAGTAGTTGTGAATTTGAGAAATACTTGTTCTAAAGTTAGTGATTCCCGTAGCATGCATGTATGGTGAACCGTTAGGTGATGAAGTCGGAGCATGATTTATTTATTGATTGTCTTCCTTATGAGTGGCGGTCGGGGACGAGCGATTGTCTTTTCCTACCAATCTATCCCCCCAGGAGCATGCATGTAGTACTTTGTTTCGATAACTAATAGATTTTTGCAATAAGTATGTGAGTTCTTATGACTAATGTTGAGTCCATGGATTATAAGCACACTCACGCTTCCACCATTGCTAGACTCTCTAGTACCGCGCAACTTTCACCGGTACCATACACCCACCATTTACCTTCCTCAAAACAGACACCATACCTACCTATTATGGCATTTCCATAGCCATTCCGAGATATATTGCCATGCAACTTGCCACTGTTCCGTTTGTTATGACATGCTTCATCATTGTCATATTGCTTTGCATGATCATGTAGTTGACATCGTATAAATGGCAAAGCCACCTTGATAATTCTTTCATACATGTCACTCTTGATTCATTGCACATCTCGGTACACCGCCGGAGGCATTCACATAGAGTCATATTTTGTTCTAGTATCGAGTTGTAATTTTCGAGTTGTAAGTAAATAAAAGTGTGATGATCATCATTATTAGAGCATTGTACTATGTGAGGAAAGGATGATGGAGACTATGATTCTATAACACCCACAATGCGGCTATATCTCCCACATGTTGGGGCACGACTTAGAGGCATAGCCGCATGGTAGGCATGTCGTAAGAGGGGTAATCTTCAGACATCCCATGTACTGAATAAGAAAGGGATAAAGGGTTGGCTTACAATCGCCACCTCACACAATACATAAATAATTCATACATCATCCAAAGTATAATCAAAGGTCCGACTACGGGACAAAAATAAAGAAAGACAACCCCAAATGCTAGATCCCCGATTGTCCCTACTGGGGTCCACTACTGATCAATAGGAAATGAAACAAAAAAACGATCAAGATCATCATCGAGCTCCCACTTGAGCTGGGTTGGGTCACCTGCACGGGAATCATCGGCACCTGCAACTGTTTGGAAGTATCTGTGAGTCACGAGGACTCAGCAGTCTCACACCCGCGAGATAAGGACTATTTAAGCTTGTGGGTAGGATAGGGCAATGAGGTGGAGCTGCAGCAAGCACTAAGCATATATGGTGGCTAACATATGCAAATAAGAGCGAGAAGAGAAGCAACGCAATGATCGAGAAGCTAGAAGTGATCAAGAAGTGATCCTGAAACTACTTACGTTCAAGCATAACACAAGACCGTGTTCACTTCCCGGACTCCGCCGGAAAGAGACCATCATGGCTACACATGCGGTTGCTGTATTTTAAATTAAGTCAAGTGTCAAGTTCTCTACAACTAGACATTAACAAATTCCCATCTGTCACATGACCGCGGGCACGGCTTTTGAAAGTTCAAACCCTGCAGGGGTGTCCCAACTTAGCCCATGACAAGCTCTCATGGTCAACGAAGGATATTCCTTCTCCCAGAAAGACCCGATCAGTCCCGGAATCCCGGTTACAAGACATTTTGATAATGGTAAAACAAGACCAGCAAGACCGCCCGGATGTGCCGATAAATCCCGATAGGAGCTACACATATCTCGTTCTTGGGGCACACCAGATAAGCTAAGCGTACATGTACCAACAAAACCCAAGTTGCCAAGGGATGGTCCCGCACGGTGCTCTAGTTCGGCCCAACACTTAGAGAAGCACTGGCCCGGGGGGGTTAAAATAAAGATGACCCTCGGGCTCCAGAAACCCAAGGGAAAAAGGCTAGGTTGTTAGGCAAATGTAAAACCAAGGTTGGGCCTTGTTGGAGGAGTTTTATTCAAAGCGAACTGTCAAGGGGTTCCCATAACACCCAACCGCGTAAGGAACGCAAAATCAAGGAACATAACACTGGTATGATGGAAACTAGGGCGGCAAGAGTGGAACAAAACACCAAGCATAAGGCCGAGCCTTCCACCCTTTACCAAGTCTATAGATGCATTAATTAAAAATAAGAGATATTGTGATATCCCAACATATCCATGTTCCAACATGGAACAAACTTCAGCTTCACCTGCAACTAACAATGCTATAAGAGTGGCTAAGCAAAAGCGGTAACATAGCCACACAACGGTTTGCTAGGAAGGTTGGTTAGAGGCTTGACATGGCAACATGGGAGGCATGATATAAAAAGTGGTAGGTAGCGCGACCTAGCGATAGAGAGAACAACTAGCAAGCAAAGATAGAAGTGATTTCGAGGGTATGGTCATCTTGCCTGAGATCCCGCAAGGAAGAAGAACGAGTCCATGAAAAAGACAAACGGACGAAGTCGAACGAATCCTCAAAAATGCGACGTTGTCGGAACCAACCCAAAGAAGCAACAGCGGAAAGAAGCAAACAACATGGTAAACAACCATCACATAATCATGGCATGCTGCAGAACCAAGTATGATGCATATCCGGTTTAATGAGGCATGGCATGGCAAAGTGGACAAGCAAAACTACAAGTTAAGTGGAGCTCAATATGCAACGAGTTGCGTATTGACGAAACACCACAACAATTATTTAGTTCTCTCCCATTTAAGTACTCAACAAAATTAAATGTTGGTCAACATGGAAAGGGGTGAAGCATAATAAAACTACTTAACTAGGCAAGTTTAAATGAGGCCGGAACAACAAACAACAAGTCTGCAGAATCCCCATATGAAAATTATGGATTTGGTACTGTTCTGCCCTAAACCATATTTTAGAGTTGTTAAACATACAAGATGAATGCACCATGTTAAACTAGGCATTTTTATAACCCATTTACGTATAAAGTTTGTGAAATTTGGAGCTACGGTTATTTAGTTATGAATTAAAGCATTTTAACATGGCAATATGGCAAATTATAAGCAAACATCATTTTAAATATTTTTAACATAGATGAAAGTTGGATATTATAAAACTAGAAAAGATTCTACGCATTTTTCATATATGAAACATTTTAATACGATGATCGGTTAATGAGTTATTATATGCATGAAGTTTAGGGGCTATTCGGAAAACTACAATTCCCTGGATAATTAGGGAATTCGTCCGGAGCAGAAAAATATAAATCGGGCCGACACTACTGGCGCAGGACCTCAGCAGTGGCAGAATTGGGACAAGCCCAAGGGAACAGAGGGGAGGCGTTGGGGATCTGCTCACCATAGGCTTCGGCCCGGTCGGTGAGGTAGCAGGCCATGGGGAAGCAGCGCCGCCGGCCCACAAGCAGGCGATCGAGCCCTCTCGCTCGAACTGGTCCACCAGAGGGGCACTCGGTCAATGCGGGGGTGAGCGAGCTGCTCGTTACTGAAGAACAGAGGCAGCGACAGGCTGATGGCGAAGCAGAAGACGGCGATGCACGAGGTTATAGCGACGAGATCGGCGGGAACCGGCTAGAACGGGGCGGATCCTGTCGGTGGGCGTCGGTTCCGGGCAACAGCACCGGCGGACGGAGCTCAGGCACGGGAATCAACCATCCATGGCGTTCTGTCCATGGAGCACAGAGGGAGATGTTAGCGACAGAGGGAAAAACAAGGCGGAGCCGCTAGATTGATGGAGGCGAGGGGGCCGCGACCTGCGGGGTTCCACCTCTAGTGAGTGGCGCGGCCTGTCGGGGTCCTGGACGGCAGCGCGCGGAAGGCTACGGACGGGAGGGCTCGGGTAGAACATGGAGGCGGTGGGACATGGCGCTGTCGTCCTCATCCTTCGTGCTCGCAAACAGAAGCAGGGGAGGCAGCGGCGCCACTCGGGTGGCTTGGTCGCCGCCAGGGTGACGGATGAGGACGGCTGGGTTTGGGCTCCATGTCAGTGCATCCGAGGCGTCAGACCTCATCGGCAGAGACACGGGGTCGCTGGAGCGGCGCCGTTCATTCGCCTCTGCTCGAGCGAAGCAAAGGTGTGGTCAAGGCGAAGCAGAGGCCGGATGGGACTGCAGCTGAAGGTCAAGCGGGGTGTCGGGGCCCTTGGCTCAGGCACGAGCAGATGATGGCGAGAGGCGGCTCAACGCTGACGGAGAGGGTGATCCATTGGCACCGGCGTGGAGCACCATGCTCATCCATGGCGTGGCGGCCGAAGCTCCAGTATAAGAGAAGAGAGAGGGTTCGAGGGGTGAGAGACTAGAGGAAGAGAGGGATTACAGGAGGGAGGAGAAGTAAGGAAAAGGAAGGTTGGGAGCTGTTGATCGTCGGCGACGTTGGGCGAGGAAGGAGGCAGGAGGAGGCCGGATGGGCTCTGGAGGCTGGTGGAGATGGATCAAAGGGATGGATGGGGCGGGGAGGTCGGGCGCTGGTTGGGTGGATCGGGCAAGGGGAGATCCCGAGGGGGGTTCGGAAGGCGGCGGCGGGCGAAGGGACACATCTCCTAGATTTTAGGGTTTTGTACAGATTTAGACTAGGAGTCTCTTGTATAAGGAAGGAGGGGAAGTTTAGGGCAGATTCGGACCCTCCAATCGAAATCGGGCAGTCCAAGATAACTAGGTTCGGAAGTCCAAATAAGAAAATGGTGATGTTCATTACAAGAAATATGTCAACTAGTGACCTTCTGTTAGTGACCCTGGAAGAATTGGTCATAGATCTATGACCATTTCAGACCAATTGGGCAAAAGCTGTTCGGGGGGCTCCAAACCCTAAACTAAAACGACCATTTTGGTCAGAAAGGTCGTAATTTCCTTACACGAAATGGTCATAAAGCAGATAGCACAGGTCCGCTGCTTTATTTCTAGCTGATCATGACCAATATAGATGGTCATAACCTTGTAAATTGTGGTGGGTTGCTATGACTAGGCGCCACCTCATCAGTTTTGCCTATGTGTCATGTCCATGTGGCAGTTCTTGCCCTCGGTTGTGAAGCAACCTATATTTCTGTCATTCCCAAAATTCCAAAAAAAATCTCATAAATTCTTTGGGTCATATCTTCGTCAAATATGTAAAAACCCTTCGTTGCCTAGTTCAAAAATAATTCAAGAATATTCATTTTCCTATTCTGTTCAGAAAAACACTTTGTGAAGGAAGTACCACTTTGGCATGTCCAAATGGTATCCATTTTCTACAGTGCTTTCCTATACCCAAATAACCATCCTCCACCAAATGATAGCTCAATCCATTCATTATTTTGAGCCCAGCTTCAACATTTGTATTTATGTCCACCTAGGCTCGTCCTTTTGAGCTGAAAATTTGTGAAGACGGTCTTCTTAGTAACTGATCATCCTCAGCCAAAACTCATGCCCATTAGCCATGTGCAATCCCCGTACCGCTAATCAGACACTTGGCTGCTTATTCATGTTTGAGCATCGATCGGTCTCCTCGTGAGAATCTTATGTTGTGATTTTCTTCCTAGCACCTACCTGGGGAGTGCCCAACCTACTAGACATGCCTAGGCCACCCAGAACACATGGCAACGCCACGGTCACGCGGTGACCACACGGCGGGCATGCGAGTTTACGCGCTTTAGAGTTGGGGCCCTCGGCCATCGTCCTAACCTCGACGTATCGCCACCAAACCATGTATTTATGATTAAATAGGTACTTATGTAACTAGAAATGATTTTTGGAAAAAATAAATAGCAAACTCTGATGCAGCTGCAGTTCAAATTTGACCCGCTTCCTGCTGAATCGGCAGGAATTTGTCTTTTTCACCAGAGGTGGATCAAAACTTTTCACACCCAACCATTTTGTCAATTGTGCATTAAATATGGCCTAGTATTTTAGAAAATTGATTTGGTCCAACTTTGCAACAAATATATGGTAGGTCCTTCACAAAAAAACTCGTTTCAGGCACTCGGAAAATGGAAAATGAATTTTTCATACAAAGAAAATGAAAACTCCCTTTGGCAACATTGTTTGGAATTCCAAGATGCACCCATGTGCACAATATGAGATCATTTGAGCAAACTATGCCATGAATGTGGCCATAAGATTGATCATTTGGCTTGAAAGCCATGAATCTTCATGCATGATAGCTCATTTTTGAGAACACTTTTTAAAAATAATTTCCATATTACAAGTTTATTATTTTTCCTGGAAACTTGGTCACATATGATGACACAATCCGAAGGTTTTCCAATTTTTTGATTTTTTTGAATTTTTTATGCCCGTTTCAAAATGCGATCAAAACGGAGGGAATGACCGTTCCTAGCTAGTGGTTGAATCTTGGAATTTTTTTGGTGTTTCTTTGATTAAATATATACTTATGTACCTAGAATGATTTTTGAAAAAAATAATAAGAAAACTACGAGGCAGCTGCAGTTCAAATTTTACCCACTTCCTACTGAATCGGCGGAAATTTGTCTTTTTCACGAGAGGTGGATCAAAACTTTTTACACCCAACCACTTGGTCAATTGTGCATTAAATATGTCCTAGTATTTTAGAAAATTGATTAGGTCCAATTTTGCAATAAATATATGGTAGGTCCTTCACAAAAAAAACCTCTTTTCGGGCACTCGAAAAATGGAAAATGAATTTTCCGTGCAAAGAAAATGAAAACTCCCTTAGGAAACACTGTTTGGAATTCCAAGATGCACCATTGTGCACAATATGAGATCATTTGAATAAACTATGCCATGAATGTGGCCATAAGATTGATCATATGGCTTGAAAGCCATGAATCTTCACGCACGATAGCTCATTTCTGAGAATACTTTTTAAAATAATTGCCGTATTACAAGTTTATTATTTTTCCCGGAAACTTGGTCACATATCATGACACAATGTGAAGGTTTTCCAATTTTTTGATTTTTTTTAATTTTTTATGCCCGTTTCAACATGCGGTCAAAACGGCGGGCTTGACTGTTCCTAGCTAGTTGTTGAATCTTGGAAAACTTTTGATGTTTTTCTGATTAAATAGATACTTATGTACCTATAAATGATTTTTGGAAAAAATAAAAAGCAAACTACGAGGCAGTCGCAGTTCAAATTTGACCCGCTTCCTACTAAATCGGCAGAAATTTGTCTTTTTTCACGAGAGGTGGATCAAATATTTTGACACCAAACCATTTGGTAAATTGTGCATTAAATATGTCTTAGTATTTTAGAAAAATGATTTGGTACAATTTTGGAAAAAAATATTTGTTAGGTTCTTCACAAAAAACCCTTTTTATGCACTCGGAAAATGAAAAATGATTTTTTTATGCAAAGAAAATGAAACCCCCCAAATCAACATTGTTTGTCATCCCAAGATACACACATGTGCACTATATTGATTCATTTAATAAAATATAAGGATGTGTTTGATAGTAAAGTACTAAAAACCAAAGTATTAAAAATCGTAGTATTCTTTAAAACCATGGTATTTGAAAAAAACCGTAGCATTCTTTAAATACGTAGAAAATGCAGAGGTATCAAACGGGGCCTACTTTTATGAAGAATTTGGAAGAGGAACCCGCCTTGCAATGCCGAAGACAATCTACACGCCGGACTCATCGTCATTGAAGCCTGGTTCAGGGGCTACTGAGGGAGTCCTGGATTAGGGGGTGTTCGGGTAGCCGGACTATACCTTCTGCCGGACTCCAGGACTATGAAGATACAAGATTGAAGACTTCGTCCCGTGTCCGGATGGGACTTTCCTTGGCGTGGAAGGAAAGCTTGGCGATGCGGATATTCAAGATCTCCTACCATTGTAACCGACTTGGTGTAACCCTAACCCTCTCCGGTGTCTATATAAACCGGAGGGTTTTAGTCCGTAGGACAACTTCATCATACAACAATCATACCATAGGCTAGCTTCTAGGGTTTAGCCTCCTTGATCTCGTGGTAGATCTACTCTTGTACTACACATATCATCAATATTAATCAAGCAGGACGTAGGGTTTTACCTCTATCAAGAGGGCCCGAACCTGGGTAAAACATCGTGTTCCTTGCCTCCTGTTACCATCCGGCCTAGACGCACAGTTCGGGACCCCCTACCCGAGATCTGCCGGTTTTGACACCGACACCAGCCCACCAGGGGCAGAGCCGTCTTCAACCTCTGCCTACTGGCAGAGGCATGTCGACGCGCCCGTGCCTGAGCCTCCACCTCCTGCTTGCTTGCCGCCCTCTCCCTGACGCGCCTATGAGCGCCACGCGACCCCCCTGCACATCTCCCTCTCTCTCCCTGTAGCGCCCTCCCTCCTCTATCTCTCTCACGCGCGTCCGCTCGAACGCGCCTGTCGCTGCCGCTCGCCACCGCCGCAGCCAAAGCCATCCCCTAGCCCATCCACTGCGACCAATAGCTCTGCAAGGATGCGAAGCATCTCCTCGACGAGCCACGCAAGCCGGGTTTCACCGCAACACCGCCATCGATGCCTTCTTCAACCTCGGGACCGCCGGCCATCTCCGTCAAATTCGTCGGCTCCGGACCGTCCCCGACCTCGCCGAGCGTTCCATCATCATCGCTGTGAGCCCCTGACCACTTACCCCCTACTCCCCTTGACGAATTCATGCCGCAGCCATCGATCCCCGCCGTGCCAGAAGCTCACCACCGCCCGGCCTTGTCGCGGCCGTGGCTTGAGCTCAAACGAGTCGCGCCCGTGCACCTCACCGAGCTCCTGGCGACCCCGGGAGGCTGCGCAGCGTTTTACTTCGCTCGCCCGTGCTCCGCAACGCCGTTTCCGCCGAGGTCCGAACTCCGTCCGCCGCAGCCGAGCTCGCCGCCGTTGACTCTGGCCACCCCAGGCCCGGAGACCACCCCCATCCGACGCGCTATCATGCCAGCTCTTCGTAGGGCCAAAGGGCGCACTGAACGGTGCACCGTAGGCGAAACCCGAGCCCCTCCAGTGTGCCTCCGCCGCGTTTTTGGTTGCTGCCGGCGTAACTCCGGTGACGCTGACGTGGCGCTGTCATTAGCCACTAATGACCCAGCTAACTAACCCTCCTCTCTCACTGACAGCTGGGCCCCGCTGCCTAATTAACCACGGTATATATCATGTTTAGCTTAGATTAATCCGGCTGACCCCACATGTTAGTTTGACCCTGCTGACATGGCCATTGAATCTCGGGATGAGATTCTTGACTAGTGGGGGTGAGTTGTCACAGCCCTAGGAATCTTCTTGTAGTTAGTGGCATTGCATCCATGCGTCATTTTCAATTTCAATTAATCTTGAAATGGGGATGTTCAAACCCTAGCATCACTTGAATCAAACTAGGTTCAATTAAAATTTGCATTCAATGAAACCAAAATGATCTTTATTGATATTTGGTATTTTTGACAAGGGCTTTGATCCAAACCAAAAATAATGAACATTTTTAAGGATTTATTTTGGGCATTGAATTTAAATCAATATTTTATTTGGATTTGGTTTTATATTCTTAATATATGGAATATAATTTCAGATAACTCTGAAATAATTTATGTGCCTTTGGATATTCCCATTGTGCAATATAAAAATATTCAGAGGGATGTTGTCACTGTTTTTACATTTGCTGGAATTTAAAAAAAACAGTGGCAAAGTGATTAAATAAAGGAAAACAGAACCAAAGATTAAAAGAGAGGAGAAAACCTACCTGGCCTTACCTGTAGTCTGCCCAGTTGCACCGGCCAGCCCACCTGGTGGCCCAGCCCACCAGGGGCAGAGCCGTCTTCAACCTCTGCCTACTGGCAGAGGCGTGTCGACGCGCCCGTGCCCGAGCCTCCACCTCCTACTTGCTTGCCGCCCTCTCCCTGACGTGCCTACGAGCGCCACGCGACCCCCCTGCACCTCTCCCTCTCTCTCTCCCTCGAGTGCCCTCCCTCCTCTGTCTCTCTCGCGCGCGTCTGCCCGAACGCGCCCGTCGCCGCCGCTCGCCACCGCCGCAGCCACGGCCATCCCCTAGCCCAACCACCGCGACCAATAGCTCTGCAAGGACGTGAAGCATCTCCTCGACGAGCCACGCAAGCCGGGTTTCACCGCAACACCGCCATCGATGCCTTCTTCAACCTCAGGACCGCTAGCCATCTCCGTCAAATTCGTCAGCTCCGGACCGTCCCCGACCTCGCCGACCGTTCCATCGTCATCGCTGTGAGCCCCTGACCACTTACCCCCTGCTCCCCTTGATGAATTCATGCCGCAGCCATCGATCCCCGCCGTGCCAGAAGCTCACCGTCGCGCGGCCTTGTTGCCGCCGTGGCTTGAGCTCGAACGAGTCGTGCCCGTGCACCTCACTGAGCTCCTGGCAACCCCGGGAGGCTGCACATCATTTTACTTCGCTCGCCCGTGCTGCGCAACGCCGTTTCCGCCGAGGTACGAACTCCGTCCGCCGCAGCCGAGCTCGCCACCGTTGACTCCGGCCACCCCAGGCCCGGATACCACCCCCATCCGACGCGCTATCGCGCCAGCTCTTCGTAGGGCCAAAGGGCGCACCGAACGGTGCACCGTAGGCGAAACCCGAGCCCCTCCAGTGTGCCTCCGCCGCGTTTTTGGTCGCCGCCGGCGTAACTCCGGTGACGCTGACGTGGCGCTGTCATTAGCCACTAATAACCCAGCTAACTAACCCTCCTCTCTCACTGACAGCTGGGCCGCGCTACCTAATTAACCACGGTATATATCCTGTTTAGCTTAGATTAATCCAACTGACCCCACATGTCAGTTTGACCCTGTTGACGTGGCCATTGAGCAGGCCCACCTGCCAGCCACACAACACAGCCCTGGGTCACTGACCAGTGGACCCCACTGGTCAGGTTTGACCTGGTCAGCCTCAGTTGACTCGCTGACATCATGCTTGCACAATGCTGACACAGGTAATAATTTTCTGGATTAAAAATAATCCAGAAAATTCCAGAAAATTCCCAAAACTTCTAAAAATCATAGAAAATTATCTATAACTCCAAATGAAATAATTTATATATGAAAAATTATCAGAAAAATTCAAGGAATCCATCTGTACCATTTTCATGCATGTTTGAGCAAGTTAACCTCACTATTTAGGATGAAACATGATTAGGGCAAATTTTCATAATAGATTTGGAGTTGGAATTTGATATAGTTTGAATTCCACTTCAATTAAGATGACTTTATGTTGCATTAGCCCAAATCACAACATATTGCCATGTCATGATCATGCATCATATTGTTGCATTGCATTGATTGTGCTCTCCCTCTCTGTTGCCGGTATTCGTCCCCTCTCGATAGATGTGCTTCCGACGATGAGTTTGATGACACCGATGAAGAGCTATAATATCTTCAGAAGTGCCAGGCAAGCAAAAACCCCTTGTTCATTCCGATACAATCCCACTCTCTCGCTCCTGCTCTCTTTTACTACATTAGGACAACACCGTTTCAACTGTTACATGCTGCGGTAGCTGAACCCCTTTTCCTCTGCATGACCTGTCATTGCCACAGTAAATAGATGAAACCCACTAGCATGAGTAGGAATTGTTTGAGCCCTGATGTGCCTACTCATTCATGCTTGTTGTCATGCCTGCTACTGCTTAGAGTTGAGTCCGGTCTGATTCATCGGGAATGAATTGGAACGTGGTGAACATGTCCTACCGTTGAGAGCTAAGTGTGTGAACACGATTTGGTAAAGGTAGCGGTGAGAGGCCATGTAGGAGTACATGGTGGGTTGTCTCATTGCAGCCGTCCTCGGGAACTGAGTTCTGTGTTTGTGATCCATGAACAGTTACTACCACACATTGGGTTCCGATAACTCGGCCCCTCTCGGCTTATTAATCAACGCGATCTCTGTCCAGGAGTTGCAACTAGTTTCTGGTGTTTGTAGGTAGTGTTAGTAGTCTACCAAGTGGCACCCGGTACAGGTGGGATTGGGACAGACTAGGCACAGTGGCACGGTGTACCAAGTGGCACCCGGATGGTGGGCTTGGGAACCCTGCACACATCGTTTGGGGCCGTGAGCGACACACCGGCCGTATCTCCTTGCAGATGGAACCCGAATAGGCGATAAACCTGGTTTAGGGACTTGTTGGTTAGTCAGGTTGTGGCCGACTCCCTTGTCCGGCTTCCGCTTGAAGGTTGCCGAGGTACATGACATGTACAGGGCGATAAGTGGCGAGAGCGTGTGTGAAGAAGTACACCCCTGCAGGGTTATCATTATCTATTCGAATAGCCAGATTCCTCGGATATGGAAACTTGGACCCCTTGCATAGTTCATAGACAAGTGAAAGTGGATACTCTAAAACTCGCAAGATAAGCGTGAGTGCTATGGATGGCCTTCTCGTAGGGAGAAGGGAGCGGATACATAGTGGTGTATTGATATGGTGAATATGTGGACTCGTGTGCGCCACCTCAAAAGAGTTGCTTGCAGTCGTAGTTCAGGTTAGCCACTGAGTCAAAGCTGGCTTGCTACAGTTAAACTCCACCACCCCCTTTATTGATATCGATGCATATGTAGATAGTTCTGATGTAAGTCTTGCTGGGTACATTTGTACTCACGTTTGCCTATTTCATGTTTTGCAGAGAGACGTCAGTCTCGCTAGTAGTTCCGTGTGGACTTCGACGTTTAACTTGATACCTCAGCTACGATCCTGTGTCCTCGGCAGGATCTGGTAGATAGTCAGGCTTCTCAGCCTTATTCATTTGTAGATGTCTGTACTCAGAAATGTTAAGCTTCCGCATGTGTTTGACTTGTATGCTCTGAATGTTGGGTCATGAGACCCATGTTTGTAATATCCCGCTCCTCGGAGCCTAATGAATAAATACTCTGAGTCGTAGAGTCTTGTTGTGATGCCATGTTGTATTGCACATATTGAGCATATTGTGTGTATGATTGAAATGCTTGGTATGTGTGGGATCCGACAACCTAGTGGTTTATCCTTGGTAGCCTCTCTTATGGGGAAATGTAGTCTTGTGCTTCCATGAGCCATAGTAGTCCGCTACAGCCTGGTTCACCGGAGTCCTGCTAGCCCAGAACTACTGCTCCGGAACACTTGACTGGCCGGCATGTGATTCACTTCGTTCCTGTGTCTGTCCCTTCGGGGAAATGTCACGCGGTGACATCCGGAGTCCTGCCTAGCCTGCTATAGCCCGGTTCACCGGAGTCCTATTAGCCCAGTGCTACAGCCCGGATTCGCACGCTGCTGACCGACATGCTCGATGTTGATTCATGTATGCCTGTTCCCGTAAGTTAGTGCCACTTTGGGTTCACGACTAGTCATGTCGGCCCGGTTTCTCTATCATATGGATGCTCGCGACACTATCATATACGTGAGCCAAAAGTCGCAAACGGTCACAGGCCGTGGTAAGGCGACACCCGTGGGAATACCGTGCATGAGGCCGCAAAGTGATATGAGGTGTTACCGGCTAGATCGATGTGACTTGGAATCGGGGTCCTGACTGAACGGGGCGGATCCTGTCGGCGGGCATTGGTTCCGGGCAAAAGCGGCGGCGGACGGAGCTCAGGCGCGGGACTCAACCATCCATGGTGTAATGTCCATGGAGCACAGAGGGAGAGGTTAGCGATAGAGGGAAAAACAAAGAGGAGCCACTAGATTGATGGAGGCGAGGGGGCCGCGACCTGCGGGGTTCCACCTCCAGCGAGTGGCGCGACCTGTCCGGGTCTAGGACGGCAGCGCGCGGAAGGTCGTAGACGAGATGGCTCGGGCGGAACTTGTCAACGGCGAGACAGGGCGTTGTCGTCCTCATCCTTCGCGCTAGCACACAAAAGCAGGCGAGGCAGCGGCGCCACTCAGGTGGCTTGGTCGCCGGTAGCGTGACGGACGAGGATGGCCGGGTTCGGGCGCCATGTTAGGGCGTCCGAGGCGGCAGACCTCATCGGGCGCCATGATCTTCATGATAGAGAGTCTCCTATGTTGTCACTTTCATATACTAGTGGGAATTTTACATTATAGAATTTGGCTTGCATATTCCAATGATGGGCTTCCTAAAAATGACCTAGGTCTTCGTGAGCAAGCGAGTTGGATGCACACCCACTTAGTTTCTTTTGTTGAGCTTTGATACACTTATAGCTCTAGTGCATCCGTTGCATGGAAATCCCTACTCACTCACATTGATATCTATTGATGGGCATCTCCATAGCCCGTCGATACGCCTAGTTGATGTGACACTATCTTCTCCTTTTTGTTTTATCCACAACCACCATTCTATTCCACCTATAGTGCTATGTCCATGGCTCACGCTCATGTATTGCATGAAGATTGAAAAAGTTTGAGAACATCAAAAGTAGGAAACAATTGCTTGGCTTGTCATCGGGGTTGTGCATGATTTAAATACTTTGTGTGGTGAAGATAGAGCATAGTCAGACTATATGATTTTGTAGGGATAACTTTCTTTGGCCATGTTATTTTGAGAAGACATGATTGCTTTGCTAGTATGCTTGAAGTATCATTATTTTTATGTCAATATTAAAATTTTGTCTTGAATCTTTCGGATCTGAACATTCATGCCACAATAAAGAAAATTACATTAAGAATTATGCTAGGTAGCATTCCACATCAAAAATTCTGTTTTTATCCTTTACCTACTCGAGGACGAGCAGGAATTAAGCTTGGGGATGCTTGATACGTCTCCAACGTATCTATAATTTTTTATTGTTCCATGCTATTATATTATCTTTTTTGGATGTTCAATGGGCTTCAATATACCTTTTTATATTATTTTTGGGACTAACCTATTAACCGAAGGCCCAGTGCAAATTGTTGTTTTTTGCCTATTTTAGTGTTTCACAGAAAAGGAATATCAAACGGAATCCAAACAGAATGAAACCTTAGGGAGAGTTATTTTTGGAACAAACGTGATCCAAGAGACTTGGAGTGGACGTCAAGAAAGAAACGAGGAGGCCACGAGGTAGGAGGGCGCGCCCAGGGGGGTAGGCGCACCCTCCACCCTCATGGGGCCCTCGCAGTTCCACCGACGTACTTCTTCCTCCTATATATACCCATATACCCCGAAAACATCCAGGAGCACCACGAAACCCTATTTCCACCACCGCAACCTTCTGTACCCATGAGATCCCATCTTGGGTCCTTTTCCAGCGCTCCGCCGGAGGGGGAATTTATCACGCAGGGTTTCTACATCAACACCATAGCCTCTCCGATGATGTGTGAGTAGTTTACCACAGACCTTCGGGTCCATAGTTATTAGCTAGATGGTTTCTTCCCTCTCTTTGGATCTCAATACAAAGTTCTCCTTGATTCTCTTGGAGATCTATTCGATGTAATTCTTTTTGCGGTGTGTTTGTCGAGATCTGATGAATTCTGGGTTTATGATCAAGATTATCTATGAAAAATATTTGGTTATTCTCTGAAATCTTTTATGCATGATTTAGTATCTTTGCAAGTCTCTTCAAATTATCAGTTTGGTTTGGCCTACTAGATTGATCTTTCTTGCAATGGGAGAAGTGCTTAGCTCTGGGTTCAATCTTGCGGTGTCCTTTCCCAGTGATAGCAGGGGCAGCAAGGCATGTATTGTATTGTTGCCATCGAGGATAAAAAGATGGGGTTTATATCATATTGCTTGAGTTTAACCCTCTACATCATGTCATCTTGCCTAATACGTTACTCTGTTCTTATGAACTTAATACTCTAGATGCATGCTGGATAGCGGTCGATGTGTGGAGTAATAGTAGTAGATGCAGAATCGTTTTGGTCCACTTGTCGCGGATGTGATGCCTATATACATGATCATGCCTAGATATTCTCATCACTATGCGCTTTTCTATCAATTGCTCGTCAGTAATTTATTCACCCACCGTAGAATTTGCTATCCCACTAGTGAAACCTATGGCCCCCGGGTCTATCTTCCATCATATTATTTTCCTATCCACTTGCTATTTCTAGTTTGCAATCTTTATTTTCCAATCTATACAATAAAAATACCAAAAATATTTATCTTATTATCTCTATCAGATCTCACTTTCGTAAGTGACCGTGAAGGGATTGACAACCCCTTTATCGCGTTGGTTGCGAGGTTCTTGTTTGTTTGTGCAGGTACTAGGCGACTTGCGTGTAGTCTACTACTGGATTGATACCTTGGTTCTCAAAAACTGAGGGAAATACTTAAGCTACTTTGCTGCATCACCCTTTCCTCTTCAAGGGAAAACCAACGCATTGTCAAGAGGTAGCAATGCCCAAGTAGCCTTCGCAGACGAAGGCAGAAAGGAGGACGACGGCGTTGGGGGTGAGATGGTGCGGCTGGAGATGGTAGAAGTCGAGGAAGGAGCGGAGGAAGCCGCTCAGAGGCAGACCAGACCCGCAGAGGAAGTGGCTCCTGAAGACGACGAACTCACCAGACCTTGGCGCCGGTGACATCTCCCTCCTGTCAGGGATGCGTGTCCCCACGACCGCCTCGACAGGGAGCCTCTGTCTCGCGCGGAGGAACTCGATGTGGCCATCGTGGATGTTGGATCTATCCCAGTCACCTCGCGCCATGGCTTGGGGCGGTCCGGTGGTGGCTCGGCGAGGCTGGGTGGTGACGATGTCGCGGCGGCACTCAGGAGACGAAGAAGCAGAGGATAAGAAGAGAGCGGGAGGGGGTGCGCATGCATTTGGCACCCCCCTCCGCTCTATTTATACGGAGACGGCAGGACCAAGGTGACTCTTCGGGGGGCGTGGAATTAACTGCACCAATGTCCCACACGCCCCCGCAATATCCTCGCCTTTATGGCGTGTAATCAATTTTCCCTGGAAGGGCAACAGACTGCCTCGGCCGCAGTGGATCCGCGCGCATGCCAAGGCTGTGCAGTGGCGGGCCTGGGCCTGTGGCAGCGCCCCATCGCACACGTGGGCGGGCAGGACGCCCCGGCCTGCGGATGACGCATGGCTTGCGAGCAACGGGCGGCTAGCGCGCTACCCGCTGGCGTACCCCTGACGCCCGCCACGACGATCCTAATTCCCCAGTCGGCTGGCTCCTGGCACGCGGCTTCTTCAAGTCGGACGAAACAAAAGCAAAGGATCTCTGGAAGAGGAAACTGCTGAGGCCCTCTAGCTTCGAGCCGTGGTGCCTCACCAGCTTTGGGGACTACTGTCAGGGGGATGGACCCCAGGTAGCCTCATCCGCACCCAATAATATTTAAAGGCATCAGGGCTAGCAAAGCTCCTCGTGCCAAATGGTCACATGACCGGCTTCCAGAAGACGGTGCACCCTTAGACGGCGGCTAGTACAACACAGTAGGCTTCCAGAAGACGACGCACTATTAGAAGCCGGCTTGAGGGGCGGGCCGGCTTCCAGCAGCCGGCCCCTTCTCCTCCTCGGAGTCTTCACTCGCCACCTACGACGAGACAGGGCATAGCTACAGTGGCGCAGGCGGCGGGCCCTAATTGTCAGCCGGATTCTTGGCAGCCGGCAGGGCCCTCCAGAGGCAGGCCCCAGCAGCCGGTGGAGAACCCGACGACCCTAGACACTGACGTGTGGGTCCTACACCCAGCCGTATTACCATTGTACCCCTGGGGGTCGGCCTATAAGACCCCCCAGGCTCACCCATGCAAAGGTTTCAGCTCTCATTCCACACACACACACACACACCATAGCTAGGAGAAGAGGGAGAACCCTACCCTTCTTCCTCCTCTAGCAATACAGCTCCAGGAGCAACTCTGTATACTATCGATCATAGTCATCGCAGCAGGATTAGGGGTGTTATCTCCCCGGAGAGCCCCGAACCTGGGTACGTCTCGTGTGCTCCCGAGCTCGTGCTCACTCTCTCTTCAGAACCCGACGAGGTCCTCATGGCTCGACCCACAATAAGCCACCCACTGTCATCTGATGTGAGATTACCATGACAATCATCGGATATTCTAATGGTCTATAGGAATACCTTGGGATTTTTGGAGATTTCTGCGCAGCTACTTCTTTAATTGTTCTCCTCTTGGATCATGGTCTTGGTTCTTTGTCGATGGGCCTCTTGCGGACCTTGCCGGGAATGATGGGAGGCGGCGGTTGAGCTAGCATGGCGGAGGCAGTCGCCTGCGCCGAGGTGGCCATGGGGGAGGTAGTTGGCGGCACTGGGACTGCCACACTGGAGGAAGAAGGCAGCGGCATCCATGGCGAAGATGAACGGGGGAACTAGGGTTGCCATGTGGGAAGTGCACGATGGTGCTAGGCCGGCCATGGAGAAGCTGGTAAACATTTTTTTGAGAAACTTCGGTTGGTAAACTAAGTGGGCAAGGTGGGTACCGTGGGATTAGCCCACTTAGTCCATGAAGTCACATTAAGTGGGCTTTTGAGTGGACACCGTGGGCGGGCCGTGTCCACCTACAGTCTGAGTCGCAGCAAATGATGCCCCGCCCTCCCTGGAGACAAAGCTTCTCTCGTTGCCCACATTGGCAACCGACGCCGCCACATCGCGTAGCTCGCCGGCCGTTAACACACAGCTGGTCCTACAAAAGAAGCGTGGGAGGACGACACCTCCTGGTCGTCTAGTCTAATACCTCCAGCACCAAATACGTGTCCTCAATGTCGTGGGACCCCTGCCTCGAGGAGTACTACACTACTACCATGATCCGCGACTAGTGACAAATGCGTTGCTCGAGCTCCCTCCTCGGCACTCGGCTGCGGGCCGGCAGCCCAGCACACATCTTCCCGCGAGCTGTCCATGGCTCTAGGTGCCTCTCCACGCACTCCCTTGGTGCTGGTCATCTCACGCCATGCCTCCTCCTTTGTCATCATCTACTGAGGCCGCACTGGCGATGGTGGCGCATCAGACGTGGTCCGTCCTGGGACGGCGGAGCAGAGCACGATGGAATGGTGCAGTGCCGGCGACCGGTGGGGGACGTTGAGTGACGACCTCGACAACGGGGGACGTAGCGGTGAGCATCGGGAGATATGCTGCATCGGGCGCCCCTATTTGTCACATTACACGAGAGAGGGGCAAGCCTCGCGTCAGGGTCAGCCCAAGATGGGCCGGCCCAGCCATGCAAGAGACCAAGGCCTGTTTTTTTGTTCTTTTTGTTTGCTGCTCTCATTTTTCCTTCATTTTTGTACTTTTATTTATACTTTAAAATGTTACAAAAAAACTATAAAACACATTTGAAAATTGTTGAAAAAGTATTTGAAATATTTTGAATAAGTATTAAAAAATGTTGAACGAGTATTAGAAAAATATTGAACAACTATTTGAAAATGTTGAATAAGTATTAAAAATGTTGAACCAACACTCTATAAAAAACTTTATAATTTCTATTCTAGACCCTATCTTGAGCCAAAGCTTCTCTCGTTACCCACATTGGCAACCGACGCCGCCACATCACGTAGCTCGCCGGCCGTCAACACATAGCTGGTCCTGCAAAAGAAGCATGGGAGGACGACACCTCCTGGTCGTGCAGTCTAATACCTCCGACGCCAAATATGTGTCCTCAACGTGGCGGGATCCCTGCCTCGAGGAGTACTACACTACTACCGCGATCCGCGACTGGTGACAAATGCGTTGCTCGAGCTCCCTCCTCGGTACTCGGCTGTGGGCCGGCAGCCCAGCACACATCTTCTCGCAAGCTGTCCATGGCTCTAGGTGCCTCGCCACGCACTCGCTTGGTGCTGGTCATCTCAAGCCACGCCTCCTCCTTTGTCATCATCTACTGAGGCTACACTGGCGATGGTGGTGCACAACACGTGGTGCATCCTGGGATGGCGGAGCAAAGCACGACGGAATGGTGCAGTGCCGGCGACCGATGGGGGGACGTTGAGAGACAACCTCGACAACGGGGGACGTAGCGGTGAGCGTCGAGAGATATGGTGAATCGTGCGCCCCTATTTGTCGCCTTACGCGAGAGAGGGGCAAACTCACGTCAGGGTCAGCCCAAGATGGGCCGGCCCAGCCGTGCAGGAGACCAGGGCCTGTTTTTTTGTTTTCTATTCTCATTTTTGCTTCATTTTTGTACTTTTATTTATACTTTAAAATATTACAAAAAACACTCTATAAAACACATTTGAAAATTGTTGAAAAAGTATTTGAAATATTTTGAATAAGTATTAAAAAATGTTGAACGAGTATTAGAAAAATATTGAACAACTATTTGAAAATGTTGAATAAGTATGAAAAATGTTGAACCAACAATCTATAAAACACTTTATTACTTCTATTCTACACCCTATCCCTATGGTTTATTCTTATGAAATATCATATAAAATAGAAGGTGTAAGAAATGGATATAATGAAATTCTTGATTCGATCTTATGACCTAATTTATTTGATTAATGGATCAACAACCAAACCACCCGTTTTTTGAAAAAAGAAGGACCATGGTCTTATTCAAATTCAAAGTGCTTCGTAATCTTCGACCAGTTTTGTGTTTCAACATAATTTCCCGGAGTAAGCGCTATAGCTTGTTTTCAATATTCAGCAGCTTGATCAAGCTTCTGCAATTTCGGAATCATCATGTAGAATGTAGCGGGCGATTTCTATTTAGCGCCACAAGCGCTGGTTTAGGCAATTTTGCTAACCGGCTCTATACTAGACCCTATCTAGAGCCAAAGCTTCTATTGTTGCCCACATTGGCAACCGACGCCGCCACATCGCGTAGCTCGCCGGCTGTCAACACATAGCTGGTCCTGCAAAAGAAGCGTGGGAGGACGACACCTCCTGGTCGTCCAGTCTAATACCTCCGACGCCAAATATGTGTCCTCAACATGGAGGGATCCCTGCCTCGAGGAGTACTACACTACTACTGTGATCCGCGACTGGTGACAAATGCGTTGCTCGAGCTCCCTCCTCGATACTCGGCTGCGGGCCGGCAGCCCGGCACACATCTTCTCGCGAGCTGTCCATGGCTCTAGGTGCCTCGCCACGCACTCTCTTGGTGCTGGTCATCTCACGCCACACCTCCTCCTTTGTCATCATCTACTAAGGCCGCACTGGCGATCGTGATGCACAACACGCGGTGCATCCTCGGACGGCGGAGCAGAGCACGACGGAATGGTGTAGTACGGCGACCGATGGGGGACGTTGAGCGACAACCTCGACAAGGGGGGACGTAGCGGTGAGCGTCGAGAGATATGCTCCATCAGGTGCTCCTATTTGTCGCCTTACGCGAGAGAGGGGCAAGCCTCATGTCGGGGTCAGCCCAAGATGGGCCGGCCTAGCCGTGCAGGAGACCAGGGCCTGTTTTTTTTGTTCTTTTTGTTTTTTGTTCTCATTTTTGCTTCATTTTTGTACTTTTATTTATACTTGAAAATATTACAAAAAACACTCTACAAAACACATTTGAAAATTGTTGAAAAAGTATTTGAAATATTTTGAATAAGTATTAAAAAATGTTGAATGAGTATTAGAAAAATATTGAACAACTATTTGAAAATGTTGAATAAGTATTAAAAATGTTGAACCAACACTCTATAAAACACTTTAGTACTTCTATTCATGACCCTATCCCTATGGTTTATTCTTATGAAATATCATATAAAATAGAAGGTATAAGAAATGGATATAATGAAATTCTTGATTCGATCTTATGACCTAATTTATTTGATTAATGGATCAACACCCAAACCACCCATTTTTTGAAAAAAGAAGGACCATGGTCTTATTCAAATTCAAAGCGCTTCGTAATCTTCGACCAGTTCTGTGTTTCAACATAATTTTTCGGAATAAGCGCTATAGCTTGTTTCCAATATTGATCAGCTTGATCAAGCTTCTGCAATTTCCGAATCACCCTGTAGAATGTAGCGGGCGATTCCTATTTAGCGCCACAGGCGCCCGTTTAGGCAATTTTGCCAAACAGCTCTATTCTAGACCCTATCTCGAGCCAAAGCTTCTCTCGTTGCCCACATTGGCAACCGACGCCGCCACATCGCGTAGCTCGCCCGCCGTCAACCCATAGATGGTCCTGCAAAAGAAGCATGGGAGGACGACACCTCCTAGTCGTCCAGTCTAATACCTCCGACGCCAAATATGTGTCCTCAACGTGGCGGGATCCCTACCTCGAGGAGTAGTACACTACTACCGCGATCCGTGACTGGTGACAAATGCGTTGCTTGAGCTTCCTCCTCAGTACTCGGCTGCGGGCCGGCAGCCTAGTACACATCTTCTCGCGAGCTGTCCATGGATCTAGGTGCCTCGCCACGCACTCGCTTGGTGCTGGTCATCTCACGCCACGCCTCCTCCTTTGTCATCATCTACTGAGGTCGCACTGGCGATGGTGGTCCACAACACGTGGTACGTCCTGGGACGGCGGAGCAGAGCATGACGGAATGGTGCAGTGCCGGCGACCGATGGGGGACGTTGAGGGACAACCTCAACAACGGGGGACGTAGCAGTGAGCGTCAAGAGATATGCTGCATCGGGTGCCCCTATTTGTCGCCTTACGCGAGAGAGGGGCAAGCCTCAAGTCGGGGTCAGCCCAAGATGGGCCGGCCCAGCCGTGCAGGAGACCAGGGCCTGTTTTTTTGTTCTTTTTGTTTTCTGTTCTCATTTTTGCTTCATTTTTTTACTTTTATTTATACTTTAAAGTATTACAAAAGACACTCTATAAAACACATTTGAAAATTGTTGAAAAGTATTTGAAATATTTTGAATAAGTATTAAAAAATGTTGAACGAGTATTATAAAAATATTGAACAACTATTTGAAAATGTTGAATAAGTATTAAAAATGTTGAACCAACACTCCATAAAACACTTTATTAGTTCTATTCTAGACCCTATCCCTATGGTTTATTCTTATGAAATATCATATAAAATAGAAGGTATAAGAAATGGATATAATGAAATTCTTGATTTGATCTTATGACCTAATTTATTTGATTAATGGATCAACAACCAAACCACCCATTTTTTGAAAAAAGAAGGACCATGGTCTTATTCAAATTCAACGCACTTCGTAATCTTCGACCAGTTCTGTGTTTCAATATAATTTCCCAGAGTAAGCGCTATAGCTTGTTTCCAATATTCAGCAGCTTGATCAAGCTTCTGCAATTTCCGAATCACCCTGTAGAATGTAGCGATTCCTATTTAGCGCCATAGGCGCCGGTGTAGGCAATTTTGCTAACCGGCTCCTGCAGCGCGTTGGATGGGCTCGGCCCATCTTCTCCTTTCTTATGTTTTAAGACAAAATAGAGAAGGCCGCTCTTGTTGTGATTCGAACCTGCGACCTCACGGTCGGTACTGTTATGCAATAGCCACTCCACCGTACCGAATTAGCTGCTCAACTACTGCTTCTTCCGCTCTGTTTTCTTTCCTTTTACGCCTTTTCCTCTTTTTTCACTTTTTCTCTTTTTTCGTCTTTGTTTTTAATTGCGCGAACTTTATTTGTCTTTGTTTTTAATTGCACGAACAATTTTTAAAATTTGGTGAACTTTTCCTAATTGTGTTGAACTGTTTTCAGATTGGTTGAACTTTTTTTAAACTTCTACGAACGTTTTTCATATTCGATGAACTTTTTTTGAGAACGATTTTGTTCCTCTTTTTTTTCTTTGAACGGTTTTCATTCGATTTTCGTTTTTTTTCTCTAAATGAGTGACCTTTTTCTTCAAATTCGTAAACTTGTTCAAAATCAGTGAACTTTATTCAGAATCGATGAACTTCTTTCAGATTCCATGAACTTTTTGACATTTGATGAACTTTTTTCAAATTTTGATGAACTTTTTTTAAAATTCTATGAACTTTTTTCATATTCAATGAACATTTTGACAATGGATGAACTTTTTTCAAATTATGATGAACTTTATTTTACAATTTTGATGAACTTTTTTTAAATCGATGAACTTTTTTTAATTTCAATGAACTTTTTCCATTTTATGTGTTTTCCAATTGGTACAAACATTTTTTAAATTATTTGATTTATTTCAATTCATTGTTTTTATGAATTGGTTTTCAAATTTATGTTTTCTGTATTCAAATAATTATAGTTGGTATATAATACTATTGCTTAATGAATGGTCAAAAGAGCTATGTTTCCACTAGTAAGTAACTAACCGAGGGTGTCCTGGTGGTTAGCCCGTGTTGGCGTTCACTCTGGCATTGGGAGTTCTAATCACAATACTCGCGATTGAACGTATACATTTTTACACTGTGGTTTTCCTTTTTCTGCATGTTGCTGGGCCGGCCCAAGTCATGGCTGCGTGGGCGCCAGCTACCTGTTCGGGCGCTTAAGGCAAGGAAAGTAACGGACGAGATGAATGCTCAACTGAATGCGCCCTACTCACAACAGGAGGTGAAATTAAAGAGGCCCTTTTTCAAATGTTTCCCATGAAATCACCCGGACCCGATGGCTTTCCCGCTCAATTTTTCCAACGACATTGGGGGAGGGGGGTGGCGAAGAAGTCACAAAGATGGTGTTGAGTATAGTAGAAGGGAATAAGTCGTCTGAAAGCATCAATGAGACTATCCTTGTCTTGATCCTCAAGGTAAAATATCCGAACCAGTTTCAATTCCGCCCAATCAGTCTTTGAAATGTTCTATAAAAAATTGCTTCAAAGGTGATCTCGAACCGGCTCAAAGTGGTACTCCCTGATATTATTTCCCTGGAGCAGTCTGCTTTTGTTCCGGGTAGGTTGATCACTGACAACATAATTGCAGCGTATGAATGCCTACATTTTATGAAGAGAAACAAAGCAAAGAAGAAACAGCATTGTGCTCTCAAGTTGGATATGATGAAGGCCTATGACAGGGTAGAGTGGTCATATCTACGAGCTATTATGGTGAAACTTGGTTTCACACAAAGATGGGTGGATATTGTTATGGGCATGTTTACATCATTGAAATTCTTGGTGATGTTCAATGGTAAGAAGTTGGAGCAGTTTATTCCTTCATGTGGAATCAGACAGGGGGACCCAATCTCCCCATACTTGTTCTTGTTGGCAGCAAAGGCCTTTCGTGCCTGTTAAAATCTCGAGACGAGTCATCAAACCTTAAGGGAATACAAGTGGCACCGTCGGCGACCCATGTAAACCATCTTCTTTTTGCAAATGACAGCCTGTTGTTTTTCATGGCGAATAGTGTGGGAGCAGACGAGGTCAACCAGGTCATGGAAATTTACTGCCAAGCAACAGTGCAGCGCATAAATTATGGCAAATTATCAATATTTTTCAGTAAGGGTGTTCCGGAAAGTATTAGAGATGAGATCAAGCAAACCCTTCAAGTCCCCAACGAAACTTTAAATGAAAAGTACTTGGGTATGCCTTCTGATGTGGGTTCTTCAAGGAATGGAGCCTTCAAGTTTTTGAAAGATAGATTATGGAGCAAAATTCAAGGGTGGATCGAGAAAACACTCTCGGCAGCAGGCAAGGAAGTGTTGGTTAAGTCGGTGGCACAAGCCATCCCCGTTTTCTCCATGTCTTGTTTTAAACTTCGGAGGGGACTATGTGAACCCCTTAATATGCTAATAAGAAAGTTTTGGTGGGGAAGCAAAACTGGACACCGAAACCAAGCTGGGTATCTTGGGAGGCGATGACACAACCGAAGGCAATGGGGGGTTTAGGCTTCAAGGATTTGGAGCTTTTTAACCTCGCCATGCTAGCTAAACGAGGCTGGACGATCATGCAACAAGCAAACTCGTTGAGTGCCCAAATTCTCAAGAGCGTGTATGTCGGTGTCAAAACCGGCGGATCTTGGGTAGGGGGTCCCGAACTGTGCGTCTAAGGCGGATGGTAACAGGAGGCAGGGGACATGATGTTTTACCCAGGTTCGGGCCCTCTTGATGGAGGTAAAACCCTACGTCCTGCTTGATTAATATTGATGATATGGGTAATACAAGAGTAGATCTACCACGAGATCAGAGAGACTAAAACCTAGAAGCTAGCCTATGGTATGATTGTTGTCCTACAGACTAAAACCCTCCGGTTTATATAGACATCGGAGAGGTTAGGGTTACACAAGGTCGGTTACAAAGGAGGAGATGCACATATCCGTATTGCTAGCTTGCCTTCCACGCCAAGTAGAGTCCCATCCGGACACGGGACAAAGTCTTCAATCTTGTATCTTCATAGTCTAACAGTCCGACCAATGGATATAGTCCGGCTGTCTGGAGACCCCCTAATCCAGGACTCCCACAGTAGCCCCTGAACCAGGCTTTCAATGACGATGAGTCTGGCGCGCAGTATTGTCTTCGACATTGCAAGGCGGGTTCCTCCTCCGAATACACCACGGAAGAATTTGAATATAAGGATAGTGTCTGACCTTGCAAAATAAGTTCCACATACCACCGTAGAGAGAATAATATTTCCACAAATCCAATTTTCTGACTTGTTTTGGCAACACGACATTATGTCACGGCCCGGTGATTATTCGAACCGTTTCCTTTAACTAGCCCCGCACATAACGCGAGGCAGTTTTTTGACACGTCTTGTCAAAGCAGAGATCGTGTCCCCTTATCACAGGATTCTCATCAATACGGGTGTGGGTAACCCAACACTACTAGGGAAAAGCTTATACACAAGATCTTACCAGCAGCGAGTTTTAAAATAAGGCGCTCCTGCAATGTAGCAATAGCGCGCTCTGTCAATATGCGCTGCTGAAATAGACATATCAGTAGTGCGCCTCCTCTAAGACGCACTACTGCTATAATTCCCACGACCCCGCCGCGAAGCTAGTTCTAGCAGTAGCGCGTTTACTGGGACCACGCTACTGATAGCTAGTTCAGCATTAGCGCCTTTGCCTTTAGAGCGCTACTGCTAAAACTAGCTATCTCCACCCCCCACGTATGCTCCTCTCCGCGATCCACACTCACACACTCAGACTCACTCCCCCTCAACCCCCCCGCGAGCCGGTCCTCCCCCGCCGGCCGCCGTCGCCCCGGCCAGCCGTTGTCGCCTACCCTTCTTCCCTCTGTGCCGCCGTCAACTCCTCCCCCTCGCTGGAGTCGGTACCGTCCTCCTCCTCCGTCCTCCCTCGACTCGCCGCCGGCCGGCCCCTCCTCGCTCCGCCTTCCTCCTCTGTCCTACTCTCTCCTCCCTCCTCGAGTCGCCCCTCCTTCTCCCTCCTCCCTGCTACATTTTGATTTAGTAGGCTAGTTCATATGCAACATTTTGATTTAGTTGATTTAGTAGGCTAGTTGATTTAGTTGATTTAGAACATTTTGATTTAGTAGATTTAGTAGGCTAGTTGATTTAGAACATTTTGATTTAGTTGATTTAGTAGGCTAGTTGATTTAGTTGATTTAGTAGGCTAGTTGATTTAGTATGCACCATTTTATTGTTATTTTTTATGTACATGGATATGTAGATGTTTTTGTTTTTTTGTAATAAGTTATTTTTTGGCAAAATGTAGGTGCCAATTTAGTGAAAATCACATGCTACTGTTTTTCTTTCCTGTGAAGTGGATCGTTAATCCTTTGCTCATGTTGCTTTGGGAAAATGGCGCCGCCACCACCACCACTATGTCGACTGTGCAAGTCAAGGTGCGACATCAGCCTTGCAACTGGCAAGCTGTTCGGCATCTACTTCCAGCCGAGTTTTCGTCATGCGGCGATAAGAAATTAGATGAAATGTAACAACTATTTTATTTTTAGTGTTGACATTACTTCATTGTGTCATTTTGCTTTTTTTATACAGATCGTCCCATGCAATTTGAGGTTGAAATTCAACAAGCTGACAGGAGACACTGTGACATTTGAGGCTCCTGGGGGGCTGTACACTATGGAGGTCGAGAAAGGAAGCAATATGTCGCAGATTGGAGGAGATGGATGGGCCCGTTTCGTCGCCCACATGTGTCTTACTGGTGGAGAGTTGATCAGGTTCTCCTTCAGAGCAGAAAGACCCAAGCTGGCTATCATTTATCTCAACCTGGTGGAAGATGATGAAGATGACGAAGATGATGAAGATGACGAAGATGATGAAGATGATGAAGATGATGAAAACCCACTTCATGAAGCCATCGTAGCTCAAAGAATGAGGCTGAGCGAGGAAGAGGTGCACAACCTATGGGACATAATTCCGCCACGTGATGACTTTGTCGGGGTGCCATTCGTGACCCGCCTGACAAGTACCATGGTCGATCGGCATGAAATGGTATGTTATACTGACTGTAGTAAGTTGATGATATGCTTAGGGTAGAGTCCAATGATATGCTATGTGGAATCTAGTCAATGATATGCTATGTGGAATCTAGTAAATAATCCATATATACTTATTAGTAGAATTCATGATTAAATAGTACAAATGCGTAGTACTGTGTCTTTTGATAGTGTAGAAATATAGACTTAATAGAAATATATTTGTAAGAATATGTGCGAAGCTATTTATTAATTGATATGTTTTTCTTATTCAGAAATTGCCAAAGAACCTATCTGCGAGTTGTGGTATCGAGCCTGATGAAGAAGGCTCAGCTGGACTACGCCTTACCGCAAGGGGCTCCGTCACCACCTGTACTTACCACATGAACACAGACGATGGTCGCACACACTTAAACTCGGTTGGGTGGAAGAGATTCCTCGTTGGCAAGAATCTTCGTGTTGGACAGGCCATCCTAATTACTATCAGGAACACCCGCCGCCCAGGATTGAGGATGATGATCGTCGTCGATATCATCTAGAACTACATATGTGTGTGTGGCTATATCATCTAGAACTACATATGATGATTGTCGTCGATAACATGTAGAACTACATATGATGATCGTCGTCGATATCATCTAAAACTACATATGATGATCATCGTCGATATCACCTAGTACGGCTTGAGGATGCATGTTGAGTATATATGCAATTGTTATCTAGTACTCCCTCCATTTCAAATTACTCGTCGTGGTTTTAGTTCAAATTTGAACTAAAACCACAACGATTAATTTGGAACCGAGGGAATACTACCTAGTACCTATAATTCTTTATGGCTTTATGAAATTGATATCTAGTAGTACCTAGTATCTCGAAATTATAGTTTATTGAAGATGAAACGGGGTTGAAATGATGAAAGATATAGCAGTAGCGCGGGGCTAGGAAATCGCTATAGCTAACTAATAGTAGCGCGTTCTGTAAAAGCGCTGCTGCTATAGTCAATAGTAGTAGCGCGGGTACATATAGCGCTACTACTAAGAGTTAGCTGTAGCGCCTTATTGGTAGCGCGGCCACCCGCGCTGCTGATAGTCTGAAAACCCGCGCTACTACTAGGGTTTTCCCTAGTAGTGCAACCGCTCCATCGATTACGGCGCTTGGGGGATAAGCGAGTTTTACCAGACTAGTGGGGACGCATAGTTTCGTCCGCCCATATAAAGGGATAAGGATTTACCTTTTCATCCACGCCTTCTTCCTCCTTTGCTCATCCATTTTCGCACACTCGAGCTCCAGTGCCCAAGTTCGCATTTCCCACCTCGACCTTCTCCAACCATGTCCGGAGCGGGAGGCAGGTGGATGGTCTCCTCCGTCACGGAGGGACACATCAAGAAGCTGAGGAGAGCCGGATACCTGCCCGACGACATCGCGCATCGGCTCCCTGAAGAGGGGCAGCTCATCCCCACCCCCAGGCCCCATGAGAGGGTAGTGTTCCTTACCCATTTCCTCCGCGGACTGGGATTCCCTCTCCACCCATTCGTCCGGGGGCTCATGTTCTACTATGGCCTGGATTTCCATGATCTGGCCCCGAACTTCATCCTCAACATATTGGCGTTTATCGTTGGATGTGATGCCTTCCTCCGCATCAAGCCCCACTTCGGCTTATGGCTAAAGACTTTCCATGTCAAGCTGAAGATAGTGAGCGGACGCCAGGCGGAGTGCGGAGGCGCCATGGTGGGCAAGATGCCCAACGTCACATGGCTCGAGGGCTCCTTCGGGGAGACCATAAAGGGGTGGCAATCGGGGTGGTTCTACATCACCGAGCCGCGTGACCCTAAATGGGTAGCGGCCCCCGAGTTCTGATCTGGCTTCCCCACACGGCTCACCTCCTGGCAAGAGAAGGGCCTGTCCTGGGGTAGTTCAGGACAGCTGACCGGACTCCAAACATGTATTGAAAACATGGTGAACAAGAAGCTCAAACTTGTCAACGTAGTCCAGGTCATGCTCAACCGCCGGATCCTCCCGTGCCAACAACGGGACTTCAACTTGTGGGAGTTCGACCCGGCACAGCACCGAACTCTGAACAGGCTCATCGACACAACTCACGAAGATGCCTGGAGGGTGCTATTCAAGAGTGCCGAGGTTTTGTTGGGGAACGTAGTAATTTCAAAAAAATTCCTACGCACACGCAAGATCATGGTGATGCATAGCAACGAGAGGGGAGAGTGTGATCTACGTACCCTTGTAGACCGACAGCGGAAGCGTTAGCACAACGCGGTTGATGTAGTCGTACGTCTTCACGGCCCAACCGATCAAGCACCGAAACTACGGCACCTCCGAGTTTTAGCACACGTTCAGCTCGATGACGATCCCCGGACTCCGATCCAGCAAAGTTTCAGGGAAGAGTTCCATCAGCACGACGGCGTGGTGACGATCTTGATGTACTACCATCGTAGGGCTTCGCCTAAGCACCGCTACAATATTATCGAGGATTATGGTGGAAGGGGGCACCGCACACGGCTAAGAATATGATCACGTGGATCAACTTGTGTCTATGGGGTGCCCCCTGCCTCCGTATATAAAGGATCAAGGGGGGAGGTGCGGCCGGCCAGGAGGAGGGCACGCCAGGAGGAGTCCTACTCCCACCGGGAGTAGGATTCCCCCCCTTTCCTAGTTGGAATAGGATTCGGGAAGGGGGAAGGAGGAGAGAGAGAAGGAAGGGGAGCGCCGCCCCCCTCTCCTTGTCCTATTCGGACTAGGGGGGAGGGGCGCGCGGCCCAGCCCTGGCCACCTCTCCTCTCTTCCACTAAGGCCCATATACTTCCCGGGGGATTCCGGTAACCTCCCGGTACTCCGATAAAATCCCGATTTCACCCGGAACACTTCCGATATCCAAATATAGGCTTCCAATATATCAATCTTCATGTCTCGACCATTTTGAGACTCCTCGTCATGTCCGTGATCACATCCGGGACTCCGAACAAACTTCGGTACATCAAAATGCATAAACTCATAATATAACTGTCATCAAAACCTTAAGCGTGCGGACCCTACGGGTTCGAGAACAATGTAGACATGACCGAGACACGTCTCCGGTCAATAACCAATAGCGGAACCTGGATGCTCATATTGGCTCCCACATATTCTACAAAGATCTTTATCGGTCAGACCGCATAACAACATACGTTGTTCCCTTTGTCATCGGTATGTTACTTGCCCGAGATTCGATCGTCGGTATCTCAATACCTAGTTCAATCTCGTTACCGACAAGTCTCTTTACTCGTTTCGTAATACATCATCTTGCAACTAACTCATTAGTTGTAATGCTTGCAAGGCTTATGTGATGTGCATTATCGAGAGGGCCCAGAGATACCTCTCCGACATTCGGAGTGACAAATCCTAATCTCAAAATACGCCAACCCAACATGTACCTTTGGAGACACCTGTAGAGCACCTTTATAATCACCCATTTACGTTGTGACGTTTGGTAGCACACAAAGTGTTCCTCCGGCAAACGGGAGTTGCATAATCTCATAGTCATAGGAATATGTATAAGTCATGAAGAAAGCAATAGCAACATACTAAACAATCGGGTGCTAAGCTAATGGAATGGGTCATGTCAATCAGATCATTCACCTAATGATGTGATCCCGTTAATCAAATAACAACTCTTTGTCCATGGTTAGGAAACATAACCATCTTTGATTAACGAGCTAGTCAAGTAGAGGCATACTAGTGACATTCTGTTTGTCTATGTATTCACACATGTATTATGTTTCCGGTTAATACAATTCTAGCATGAATAATAAACATTTATCATGATATAAGGAAATAAATAATAACTTTATTATTACCTCTAGGGCATATTTCCTTCAGTCTCCCACTTGCACTAGAGGGCCCATGAATAATAAACATTTATCATGATATAAGTAAACAATGATTGTTTGCCAACAGTAGTAAACTTGAATGCTATGTTCAACTACAACTATACAGATACAATAGCTATTGCCTGCTATGCTATGCTTTCCTGAATTAGTTGAAATATGAGCATACAGCAGCTATTGCCTGCTAGGTACTACAACTAGGACTATACAAACTTAATAACGTAGAACAAAGTATTATTTGATCTTCATCCCTTTTGTTATCATGCAGTCATATCACAGATTTCAACATGCATGTTTTACTTAGATAAATGCATGGTCATGCATATGACAGACACAAAACGATGTACATAATCCAAAACCAATAACTGATGATGTTCGTCAAGTGGCATTCACTAGAGCATGTGCCCCCTAAACGAATTTCCAGGAAAGGAAAAAATAATAATTATCAGTCATACACATGTATTAGAATAGCTTATAGCGGCGGAAAAGAGATGCCATAGAGGAACATTTTGCCACAAAAAATAGTATAAGGGCACCGCCTAAGTAAACTAGGTGAGAAAATGATATATCTGAGTAGGAGAAAGTGATAAGAAGGCTCAAACTACTAATTCACCACGAGCGCGCACACACACCGATTCGGGTACAAAAACTCATCAGGCGCCACACGTCTAGGCAATCATATATATGAGTAATATTTGCTTGACTGCTAAGTGCCAATGTGCAATGGCATTTTTTTGGGCACCCTGTGACGTCTTTCTTACTTCGGCAAGCTCTATACAAATATATTGCATATAGATCCAGAGTAGTCCGGTTCACTGAATGCATAGAGGAGTTCCAACTCTATTGCATGTGATGACATAGTCATTTGTGTCCACAAATAAGCAACCTCATCATCTTTTCTTTGTTAGTATATGTCTTATTTGGATTAAAAGTAAACCATTTCTAATTTAAAAGAGAGGAAATTTTGCAACAATATTTATAGATAAAGGTGCACATGCAATGAAAATTTGCATTCTTATGATAATGAATGGAATTTAACTTAATAATTAAGGGTAATTTTTTCAAAATAAAACACATTTTGATATGTAATGATGGACCAATATCAATGAGCATATGTCATCATGCATGTGTTTTTCTAGTGATCCAAATGAAGGTTGGGGCTCTGAAATAGAAATATATGGAAAGGCATTAACATGAGTAGGATTGTACTGAATAGTAGTGCTAAATGTTATAAATCTTTGTAAAAAGGCATGATTAGAAAGACAAGAATATTTGGAAATTTTGTATAATATCAATTATTGCATTTCCTGTCAATCTACATAGGTTTCAGAATAAGATGGTCTACAAATTATCACCTATGTAGTATATACAACCAACAGAAATAGACATTTCAAGAAGGTGGGTGGATGAAGAGATTAGTATGATCATGTGTGATATTAATAGTTAGATTTCATTCTTGACAAAATAGTTCCACAAGAATTACTATTTTGTTATATTTCCAAACGACAACTTTTCAATGGTAGTTCATCAGATGACAAGATGTCTTGAAGACAAAATAGTACCGATATGCACTGACTCTGGCCATACTTTGAGGAAAACTAATATGATACTAAACAATATATATTGAGTCTAGCACGCAAATGCGCGGGTACCTCCACTAGTTTTCGTGCAAATAACAAGAATAACAGCAGCCAACTTAAGAGATCCAACTACAACCTAGGATTCCCACTTGTTTGCTATGAAAAAAAGATAGTCATATTTGCTGAACCTGTACACACACCATATTTATGTCATTCAGATAAGCTATAATGATATGGATGAATCTACACTCCATTCATAACACAAGAAAGTTGTTTGACATATCTTAAAGATATTTATGTTGCTCCAGAAAAAGCAAGCTACTTGATGAAGCAATTAAGCCATGAAATTCTGAAGAAAGACTTACTTTTAGTCTGTGGTGTTCCACTAACAACCCAGGTGTTTGAAGTGATGCATTCTTGCACTGGGGGAAATCAAGAATCACCAATGTTAGAAGAAATATGTAAGTGGATCCTCAGTTCTGTAGAAGTAATGGTTTAACATGTAAATATTTCACCTTCTGAATTCAAAACTGGATAACTACGTCATCCTTGACAATGTTGAAATCTTCGATACCAAGAACGGTGTTCACTCCTACCCTTTTCAAGGTCCTTTGAAGCCTTTTGTCACTAGTGGCCATGGTCTTGTGAACGGCCTTCTTCTTCATGTCACCAGTGGAAAGCTAAGTACAATAACAAGATGAGAAATGTTTCATGTATTTGTAATATTATAAGCTGACATACGCCCACTAAATGGCATTCCATAACAGATCAATCTTGAAATGTGACACCAGTATGTTTAGATGGTAATCAATATTCTCAGCGAACCCGCTTCAAATTGGGCGTTTCTACAGAGGATATCGGCAATTATTCACATGGCACAAATTATTCATTATGAGGAAATATTTTAGGTCTGAAACGAAGGATTCACACAGGTAAAGTACATATAGAATAGTCAACATGCTGAAAGAAGGAAAAACTGCTGCCCATAGCAGAACTTATGAATCAAAGAAGAGCTAGTTTTTTAAGATAAAATTGTTGGGCCTATGTGGTGCCTGGGTCCATCGCCAGGGGTTAAAATATGTACAATACAGGCAGAGAGGGGAGGAGGGAGACCATATGAGGGAGGAAGATCTTACCCATGTCGTTGTTGCCATGTTCCTAGTGGCTAGTTCGCTGGATGCAGAGGGAGCAGAGGCCGCGTGCCTCGCTTCAGACCACCGGGACCAAAGAGCCCTTGTCCCCCCTACCCCCCCCCCCCCCCCCCCCCCCCCCCCCCCCCCCCCCCCCCCCCCCGCCCGCCTCAGATCTGCTGCCATGGAAAGTAGGGAAGAGGGAGTTGGGCATGGGTTGGGGCAGTGGCGCCATGGGAGGGAGCGGGCAAGGTGGCCTCACTCGGTGACCAGTGAAAGTAGGGTCACACGCTCGCGACTGGGGTGGCTGGTGGTGGAAGGAGGGACGGCCCCTCCGATGGCCCTCGGCGGCGGCGGCGGCGTGAATCGGAACCCTAGGTGGCGGGCGGTGTGAATCGGAACCCTAGGCGGCAGCGTGCAAGAGAGAGAGAGGGGTGGATCGAGACGAGGGGGAAAGGGGATTGAGTGAGGCACCTTATGCAGTGTTAGGTTTTGAGACAATTCATGGGCCGGGCCGCGCTAAAAGTTTTCGACTGCACACGCAGGCCCATCTACCACCTGCTATTGGTCGGCAATATTTGTCGACCGATCGCTAGATGGGGATACGATCTTTCCCAGCCGACCATTCGATAGCAAAGACTTATGTATTCCCGACCGACTAGCTCTCAGTGTACGAAAGTTTTCCCAACCAACTGTCACTTAGAAATTTTTCCAACCAACTGTCGGTCGGCGAAAGTCACTTTTGCCAACACACGTCAGTAGGGAAAAAAGTGTCGTGGTGTAGTGAATGTCGTTGCCGGGTTGCTTAGGGCCTTGGATGAGAAGTGGCATCATAATGAACTTCCGCTTCATACACATCCAAGGAGGAAGGTTATACATACATAGAGTCACGGGCCAAGTGCTGTGATTGCTGCTCTGCTCCCCGAAAGGATTAATGCCATCCGCGCTTAAAGCAAACCATACATTCCTTGGGTCCTTTGCAAACTCATCCCAGTACTTTCTCTCGATTTTTCTCCACTGCGACCCGTCAGCGGGTGCTCTCAACTTCCCATCTTTCTTTCGGTTCTCACTGTGCCATCGCATCAACTTGGCATGCTCTTCGTTTCTGAACAGACGTTTCAACCGTGGTATTATAGGAGCATACCACATCACCTTCGCAGGAACCCTCTTCCTAGGGGGCTCGCCGTCAACATCACCAGGGTCATCTCGTCTGATCTTATACCGCAATGCACCGCATACCGGGCATGCGTTCAGATCCTTGTATGCACCGCGGTAGAGGATGCAGTCATTAGGGCATGCATGTATCTTCTCCACCTCCAATCCTAGAGGGCATACGACCTTCTTTGCTGCGTATGTACTGTCGGGCAATTCTTTATCCTTTGGAAGCTTCTTCTTCAATATTTTCAGTACCTTCTCAAATCCTTTGTCAGCCACAACATTCTCTGTCTTCCACTGCAGCAATTCCAGTACGGTACCGAGCTTTGTGTTGCCATCTTCGCAATTGGGGTACAACCCTTTTTTGTCATCCTCTAACATGCAATCGAACTTCAGCTTCTCCTTTTGAATTTCGCATTGCGTCCTTGCATCGACAATGACCCAGCGGAGACCATCATCATCGGGCACATCATCTGGTTCCTCTTGATCTTCAGCAGCTTCACCCGTTGCAGCATCATTGGGCACATCGTCTGGTTCCTCTTGATCTTCACCAGCTCCCCCTGTTGCAGCATCACCGTATTCAGGGGGCACATAGTTGTTCCCGTACTCTTCTTCTTCGCCGTCTTCCATCATAACCCCTATTTCTCCGTGCCTCGTCCAAACATTATAGTGTGGCATGAAACCCTTGTAAAGCAGGTGGGAGTGAAGGATTTTCCGGTTAGAGTAAGACCTCGTATTCCCACATTCAATGCATGGACAACACATAAAACCATTCTGCTTGTTTGCCTCAGCCGCATCGAGAAACTCATGCACGCCCTTAATGTACTCGCAGGTGTGTCTGTCACCGTACATCCATTGCCGGTTCATCTGCGTGCATTATATATAATTAAGTGTCCAAATTAATAGAAGTTCATCATCACATTAAAACCAAAGTGCATACATAGTTCTCATCTAACGACATATAGCTCTCCAGAGCATCTAATTAATTAAACCATACATTGAAACTATGTAAAACATTTCAATGTGAAAACAAATGCGATCATAATCGCAACCAAGGTAACAATTGATCCAATGGCATAATGATACCAAGCCTCGGTATGAATGGCATATTTTCTAATCTTTCTAATCTTCAAGCGCATTGCATCCATCTTGATCTTGTGATCATCGACGACATCCGCAACATGCAACTCCAATATCATCTTCTCCTCCTTAATTTTTTTTATTTTTTCCTTCAACAAATTGTTTTCTTCTTCAACTAAATTTAACCTCTCGACAATAAGGTCGGTTGGCATTTCCAATTCACATACATCCTACATAAATAAAATCTATGTCACGTTGGTTGGCATAATTTTTATAAACAATAAATGAACCAATAGTTATAAAGATAATATATATACCACATCCGAATCATAGACAGGAGGAGGGCCGACGGGGGGGGATACCAAAACCATCGCACTATATAAGATGCAATAATAAAAGTAAGAAAATAATACAAGTATCTATGTAAACATACAAGTAAGAATATTTTTCCTTTCAGATAGAAGATAAGAACAAGAGGCTCACCACGGTGGTGCCGGGGATGAGCTCGGCGCGGGTGATCAACGGCGGTGAAGACGGGGACGGGGCGTGACGGACCGCTAAACCTAGACAAATATTATGGAAAATGGAGCTTGGAGGTCGAGCTTGGAGAGGAGAAATCTTAAGTAGTGTGGCTCGGGCATTCCATCGAACACCTTGTGTGCATAGGAGGTGAGCTAGAGCACCACCAAGCCCTCTCCCCCTCGGCCAGAAAAAAACAGAGCAGTGTGCTCTGCTCTCACGCGATGGGTATATATAGGCACTTCATTGGTCCCGGTTGGTGACATGAACCGGGACTAAAGGGGAGCCTTTGGTCCCGGTTCAAGCCACCAACCGGGACCAATGGTGGTGGGCCAGGAGCGAGGCCCATTGGTCCCGGTTCATCCCACCAACCGGGACCAAAAGGTCCAGATGAACCGGTACCAATGGCCCACATGGCCCGGCCGGCCCCCTGGGCTCACGAACCGGGACCAATGCCCGCATTGGTCCCGGTTCTGGACTGAACCGGGACTAATGGGCTGACCCGGCCTGGACCAAAGCTCTGTTTTCTACTAGTGATTTAGTCAGGTCCCAAACATCGTATGAATGCTATTTGGAGGGGTAATGTTAAAGGCTATATGAATTGAGCGACATAGAATTCTGGCCATCGAGCAGTCGAGAAAGAGGTGTTCAATAGTTTCATCTTGATGCAACAGCAACATCTTTCACTCCCTATCTATTACGCTTTGCCAAGTTATTCTTAGTTAGAATCACCTCCTTGTGAACAAACCACATGAAGACTTTGATTCTTAACTATACAAAAGTCACCTTGTCGAAGTGATACTCTATGCATGCATGTACACATGTCACCACATCAAATGTGCCTCGTATTGATGCAAGCTTTTCAGAATTGAAACCAACACCCACTTCTACAAAAACCAATTATAGGATTTTCCTATTAGCAGCGTTTGAGCAAAAGCGAACGCGACAACTATTTTGACAAAATACCGGCAGCATTTGCACGGAACGGAAACGCTTCTCACTGTTCAAAACTAGCACCGTTCACAACCGATGAATGCAGCTACTATAATGGACCATCCACGGGTGCCAGCCAGAAACTACTAACAACATTGAATATCGAATAACATCGCCCTTTAGCTTCTCATTGGATTTGACGCTCTTACATATTGAAAAAGGTTACAAACGATCCCCTATAGTTGTGGGTTATCAATAATGGTACGTAGGGTTGTGCAAGTCCCAACTTCCTTCAAATGCTCTATTATTTTTATGGCAAGTAATGATCACGTAAATTGACGTGATTCCATCATAATTTCCAACAGTTCCTTCCATAGTATCACATTCATGGAAAAAGACATTTCCGGGGAAAACCGAGAAAAAGTAGTATCATGGATATAATCCTGACAATACTAGGTGGGCAACCCTAAAAAAGACAATACTAAATAAGTGAGAATGTAGAGACAATCGTATCTACCGAACGGTGTGGTTGGGAGTACACTAAAGGAAATATACAGGTTCGGGCCTCCTGCGGTGAAGGTAATACCCTACATCTGTGGTGCTTTTAACTCTTGGCGTAAGGTACAAAGTGTGCAGATTTAATCTTCAGTCCAAGGATTCCCTCCTGTCTTATATAGTGTGCGCCAGGTAGGGGTACATGATGGGCTGGTACTAATGTTATACATGGCCTTAGGTGCGGCCGGCTATTTTATGGCATTTACTAATACTAACTGTTGTATTTCACTGGATTATGTCACTGTTTGGTAACTACCATCATTAAGGCATGTTGGCTGAGAGGTATCCTAGGCAGCCGCCGACCGAAGGCCTAGCCTACTGCTCCCTTCGTGTTCGGCCGAGTGATGTGCATTCGACAGTCGGCTGGCCCGACAACGAACTACTGGGATTTAGTGCGGAACCAAGCCATCTCATTGTATCTTTTTTTTGAACATCAATACAGAGACAAGCGCTTATATACACGCGCATATACTCATCCCTATAAACGCATACACACACCCTATCTCTATGAGCACCTCCGAAAGACTGAGATGGCATATCATCTTGAGATTTACGAAGTCACCGTAGGTGCCTCGTTATCGACGGAAACGTCTCCTTCCACTGAATGGTATCTAACTGGCTGGCATTTAAGGCCCATAGCCCATTGCGTGATGGATCATATTTTGTACTAGTCATGGGCCATTCATATACTTGGGTTGACCCATATTTGTAACCTCGACAAGTAGTGTGCTAACATGGTAAAATTCCACAAAGCATATGGCATAGGCACGAAATAACCATAAACACATCATACATTTTGAACTCATCGGGAGATGGGCTCCGACAACGACTCGGCGCTCGGGCCGCATTGGTGCATGCCGACTTTACCATCAAGCATGCGCGGGCACACTTCAATGCCGCCATGGTGGAGGAGCTCATCACCACCTATGTCAGTGTTCCTGCAGGCATAGGAGGAGTAGCGGTACAATCCGTTCCTCCTCCAGCAACACCGGCTCGCGGAGAGCAAAATCTACGGTGTGCTGACGAGCGAGGAAGCCATGGAGGTCATATCCACGGTGAACCCCAACTTCGTCGCTAAGCATCGGACGCTCTACAAGGTCCCACGTGCTCACTCCGCAAATCGCAACACATAGACGGTGCAGAAGAAACGCAGAGGCAATGTTGGCTACGCTTGCAATCGAGGAAGAGAACGCCCCCAGCTGCATGTCCTATGCGCTGCCCTCGAACTTTCGGGTGGGTCTGTGGTAGGAGGACTGTGTCGGCCCATCCACATCCATCATCAATCTAACATCAGCCGGCGACAGGTAGTCATAGACTCCTACAAGAAGGAGTAGAGCATAGACGGCTACAGATCCTCGAGTCCCAAATGGACAAGTTCATCTCCCATGTTCTTTTGTTCCTCACCCACGACCGTACCTTCACCTCATCGGTCTTACCCTGCCGCTCAAGGAGACGACGAGATGGAGGACGTGGTTGCTAGAATAAAATTACAAGGACATGGGTGGCGGGTGCTTCCATAGGCTAGGTTTAGGTCTGGTCGCTTTTTTAATGAAAAATGTCCGAAATGTAATGAATGCGCTCCGGTTTAAATGAAAATTATCAGGTTTGCATATAATTCATTCGGTTAGTTGAAATCCATTTTGAAATTTATGCGGTTACGGTTGGAAGGCCGGTTTATGCATCTATATCCATGGAGTGGTCCCCCGGTCCATTGACAAATGCGGTGTCCAATTTTGGGGTCGGTGTTCGAGATGCCCACGGCACCTATCCAGAAATGCAAGACACAGATGACGATAAAACCTTGTCAGGGGAGGGGTCACCATTGAGGCCGAAGAGATTCCACTTTCAAACCTCACGGTTGCTGCAGCCAGGTTTCGTGGAGGCCATCTATGATAACCCACAAGTATAGGGTATCACAACAATTTTTGATGGTACAATATTCAATCCAAATTTATTTATTCGACACAAGGGGAGCCAAAGAATATTTGTAAGTGTTAGCAGTTGAGTTGTCAATTCAACCACACCTGGAGATTAAATATCTGCAGCACAGTTATCAGTAGCACAGTAGTATGATAGTTTTGATAGTAGTGGTAACAATAATAGTAATGGTAACAGTGATAGCAATGATTTTGTAGCACTTGTAATAGTAACAACATCAGTAGTAACTTAACAAGAACAATATGAAGGAAATTCGTAGACATTAGATCGATGGATTCCCTGGATGATATTCATCATATAACAGTCATAACCTAGGGCGATACAAAACTAGCTCCAGTTCATAAATATAATGTAGGCATGTATTCTGTAAATAGTCATACGTGCTTATGGAAAGAACTTGTATGCCATCTTTTGTCCTACCCTCCCGTGGCAGCGGGGTCCATAGAGAAACTAAGGGATATTATGAGAACCTGAACAAAGCATTAACACCTAGTGAATACATGAACTCCTCAAACTGCGGTCATCATCGGAAAGTATCCCAATTACTATCACACTGGGGTTTGAGGATCATAACACGTAATATGTGAATATGACTTGCAAGATCGGATCTAGAACATAGATATTGTGGGATTCGGGACTCCACAGACCCTGGATAGATTCGAACTCTGGGGTGCGTGCGAAGAACTCAACTTCCCCTGTCTTCCTACTCGTCGATCTCATGACCTAGCTCGATGAACTTGAAGGAAATGAAACATGGCAATTTACCCAGCTTCGGGCCACCTTGCGGTGTAATACCCTACTCCTGCTTTGTGGTGGATTCGCCTCGAGGTGGGCTGAGGATGAACTAGTACAGTGGGAGAACAACCTCAGCAGGTGTGTTCTTGTGCTGGTGAGGGAGAGTACGGTCTGAATGATCCTTCCCCTTCTATGGTGGTGGCTAGGCTATATTTATAGTGTCCTTGGTCCTATTCCCCCCAAATGAAGGCAGGAAGGGATCCCACAATGTCCAAATTCAAAGGGAGACCACTACTACATCTTATCCTGATGAAAGGTAGTCTTCACCTCCAAAGTCTCTGGGCGTGACGCTGTGGTGGGCTCGGCGATGACCTCCATCCTATTGTCCTGGTGGTCTTGGTCTTGTTGCATGGAAATGGAAAACTTTGGTTGATTCCTCGGGACTCCGCGCCTGCGCTTGCCTCTTTAGCTCCAAAGAGGAAACCTGTTGTACTACGCCCGCTGGTGCCCGCCTGGCCTTGGTCGTCATTGCTCACATCATCCGAACCTCATGAGGTGAGGGCTTGCATAGAAATCTCTGCTCCTCAAGAGCCAGCCTAAGGAGGCCGCTCCTTCTGGAGGTCTTGGCGTCATCCGCCTCGTGAGGCTTGGCCCCTCGCGAGGGTCTTGTGTTGTTGATGTTGAAGGTGGGCCGTGATGACCCACAAGTATAGGGGATCTATCGTAGTCCTTTCGATAAGTAAGAGTGTCGAACCCAAAGAGGAGCAGAAGGAAATGATAAGCGGTTTTCAGCAAGGTATTCTTTGCAAGTACTGAAATAAGTGGTAACAGATAGTTTTGTGATAGGATAAATTGTAACGAGCAACAAGTAATAAAAGTAAATAAAGTGCAGCAAGGTGGCCCAATCCTTTTTGTAGCAAAGGACAAGCTAGAACAAACTCTTATAATAGGAAAAGCGCTCCCGAGGACACATGGGAATATCGTCAAGCTAGTTTTCATCATGTTCATATGATTCGCATTCGATACTTTGATAATTTGATATGTGGGTGGACCAGTGCTTGGGTGCTATTCTTACTTGAACAAGCATACCACTTATGATTAACCTCTATTGCAAGCATCCGCAACTACAACAAAAGTATTAAGGTAAACCTAACCATAGCATGAAACAAGTGGGTCCAAATCAGCCCCTTACGAAGCAACGCATAAACTAGGGTTTAAGCTTCTGTCACTCTAGCAACCCATCATATACTTATTACTTCCCAATGCCTTCCTCTAGGCCCAAATAATGGTGAAGTGTTATGTAGTCGACGTTCACATAACACCACTAGAGGCTAGACAACATACATCTTATCAAAATATCAAACGAATACCAAATTCACATGACTACTAATAGCAAGACTTCTCCCTTGTCCTCAGGAACAAACATAATTACTCACAAAGCATATTCATGTTCATAATCAGAGGGGTAATAATATGCATATAGGATCTAAACATATGATCTTCCACCAAATAAACCAACTAGCATCAACTACAAGGTGTAATCAACACTACTAGCAACCTACTAGCACCAATCACGGACTTTGAGACAAGAATTGGATACAAGAGATGAACTAGGGTTTGGAGATGTGATGGTGCTGGTGAAGATGTTGATGGAGATTTCCCTCTCCCAATGAGAGGAGCATTGGTGATGATTTCTGCCTCTGGGACGGAAGTATCCCCGGCAGAACAGCTCTGCCGGAGCTCTAGATTGGATCCGCCAAGGTTCCACCTCGTGGCAGCGGAGTCTCGTCCCGAAAAGTTCCTCCCTATTTTTTTCTCATCGAAAGACTTCATATAGGAGAAGATGGACGTCGGAGAGCCACCAGGGGGGCCACGAGGTAGGGCGGCGCGCCCTAGGGGGCGCGCCCCCCACCCTCGTGAGAAGGTTGTGGGCCCCCTGGCCTTCATCTTTGGCGAGGATTTTTCTTTATTTATTTTAAGATGTTCCGTGGAGTTTCAGGACTTTTGGAGTTGCGCAGAATAGGTCTCTAATATTTGCTCCTTTTCCAGCCCAGAATTCCAGCTGCCGGCATTCTCCCTCCTTATGTAAACCTTGTAAAATAAGAGAGAATAGCCATAAGTATTGTGACATAAGTGAAATAACAGTCCATAATGCAATAAATATTGATATAAAAGCATGATGCAAAATGGACGTATCAACTCCCCCAAGCTTACACCTCGCTTGTCCTCAAGCGAAAAGCTGATAACAATAAATATGTCCTCATGTTTAGAGGTAGAGGCATCGATAAAAATAAAATACAGACATGAAGGCATCATGATTATTCTCATAACATCAACTTATATAGATTTTGTCATATGATTACTTTTGTTCAAGTGATGATCTATTCACAATGCAAAAGTATAAATCATAAATCTTATTGGGCTCCGACAAACTATAATCTCAGTCATTGAAGCAATTGCAATTTATCATAATATCGGAAAGATTCTATGTCAGAGCTAAAAAGCAAGTCCACATACTCAACCACCATTTAGTCCTCCATAATTGCTAACACTCACGCAATACTTGTGGTTACGGAGTTTTAATCGGACACAGAGAAAGATAGGGGCTTATAGTTTTGCCCCACAACCTTTTACCTCCAGGGTAATGTCAACAATAATGGTTCATGCTCCCCTACATCCAATTAGATATATATATCATGTTCGTTCCAACATGCTAAGCTTGTCAAAGGATAAAATAAAAAAGGAAAGGTGAAGATCACCGTGACTCTTGCATAAGGTAGAGGATAATGATAAAAGATAGGCCCTTCGCAGAGGGAAGCAGAGGTTGCCATGCGCTTTTATGGTTGGATGCATAAAATCTCAATGCGAAAGAACGTCACTTTATATTGCCCCTTGTGATATGAACCTTCACATCACAAGATTGTATAAAGCTTATTTCTCCCTCACCAATAAATCATACATATTTAGAGCATTTTTTATTGCTTTGCACCGATGACAATTTACTTGAAGGATCTTACTCAATCCATAGGTAGATATGGTGGACTCTCATGGCAAAAATGGTTTAAGGGTATTTGGAAGCACAAGTAGTATTTCTACTTGGTGCTGAGAATTTGGCTAGCATGAGGGGGAAAGGCAAGCTCAACAAGTTAGAGGATCCATGACAACATACTTTATCTCAGATATAAGAAAGACATAACTCATTATGTTGTCTTCCTTGTCCAACATCAACTCTTTAGCATGTCATATTTTAATGAGTGCTCCCAATCATAAAAGATGTCAATGATAATATATCTATATGTGAAAACCTCTCTTTCCTTATTACTTCCTATTAATTGCAACAATGACACAAGCTATGTCTGCCAACTCCCAACAACTTTTAATCATCATACTCTTTCTATGTGAAGTCATTACTCTCAATAAGATCAATATGAACTCTTTTTTTTATTTGTTATTCTTTTCTCCTTTTCTTTTATTCATCCAAGATCATGGCAAAATAATCAAGCCCTTGACTCAACACTAATCTTTATTATATATAGCTCATGGACTCGATTACAAAGAGAGATCATAAAGCAGAACTCAAAACTAGATCATGCCATAAACTTTATTCTATTTGATCAAGATACTACTAATAGGATTGAACTAAGAAAAACGGTAAAGATAGGAGTTGTGATGGTGATACGATACCGGGGCACCTCCCCCAAGCTTGGCAGTTGCCAAGGGGAGTGCCCATACCCATGTGATTATATCTCCTTTGTCGGTGAAGAAGGTGGTAGTGACGGGTAATCGCACATCGAGCGTAAGAGGTCCTCCAGCTTGCGAATAATGCCCTTGAGTGCGACAATGTGCTCCTTCAACAAAATATTTTCTTGTGTGAGATACTTGTTTTGTATACGAGCTAACTCAATCATCTTGAAAGCTTCAATCTCAGTTGGGGTAAGAAGGTTATGATCAAGTTGAAGGATGTCTTTTGTTGCCAGAGCTTGATCCTCTGTGGCCTTCTTGATCCTTTCATCCTTGTTGACCCTCGTGGGTTCTTCTCTCTTCAGACCTATCTTCATTAGCCAAGCATCGTTGTTGTTGGAAATATTCCCTAGAGGCTATAATAAATTAGTTATTATTATATTTCATTGTTCATGATAATCTTTTATTATCCATGCTAGAATTGTATTGATAGGAAGCTCACATACATGTGTGGATACATAGACAACACCATGTCCCTAGTAAGCCTCTAGTTGACTAGCTCGTTGATCAATCGATGGTTACAGTTTCCTGACCATGGACATTGGATGTCATTGATAACGGGATCACATCATTAGGAGAATGATGTGATGGACAAGACCCAATCCTAAGCCTAGCACAAGATCGTGTAGTTCGTATGCTAAACCTTTTCTAATGCCAAGTATCATTTCCTTAGACCATGAGATTGTGCAACTCCCGGATACCGTAGGAGTGCTTTGGGTGTGCCAAACGTCACAACGTAACTGGGTGGCTATAAAGGTACACTACAGGTATCTCCGAAAGTGTCTGTTGGGTTGGCACGAATCGAGACTGGGATTTGTCACTCCGTGTAACGGAGAGGTATCTCTAGGCCCACTCGGTAGGACATCATCATAATGTGCACAATGTGACCAAGGAGTTGATCATGGGATGATGTGTTACGGAACGAGTAAAGAGACTTGCCGGTAACAAGATTGAACAAGGTATCGGGATACCGACGATCGAATCTCGGACAAGTATCATACCGCTAGACAAAGGGAATTATATACGTGATTGATTGAATCCTTAACATCGTGGTTCATTCGATGAGATCATCGTGGAGCATGTGGCAGCCAACATGGGTATCCAGATCCCGCTGTTGGTTATTGACCGGAGAGTTGTCTCGGCCATGTCTACATGACTCCCGAGCCCGTAGGGTCTACACACTTAAGGTTCGATGACGCTAGGGTTATAGGGAATAGATGTATGTGGTTACCGAATGTTGTTCGGAGTCCCGGATGAGATCCTGGACGTCACGAGGAGTTCCGGAATGGTTCGGAGGTAAAGATTTATATATGGGAAGTCATCATACGGTCACCGGAATAATTCGGGGGTTACCGGTATTGTACCGGGACCACCGGAGGGGTTCTGGGGGTCCACCGGGAGGGTCCACCTGCCCCGGAGGGCCCTATGGGCTGTATGTGGAGAGGGACCAGCCCCTTAGTGGGCTGGGCGCCTCCCCCCCTAGGGCCCATGCGCCTAGGGTTTGGGGGAACCCTAAAGGGGGGGCGCCCCCCTTGCCTTGGGGGGCAAGGCAACCCCCCTGGCCGCCGCCCCCTCCTCAGATTAGATCTGAGGGGGCCGGGCCCCCTCTCCCTTGCCCCTATATATATGTGGGGGGTGGGAGGGCAGCCGCACCCAAGTTCTGGCGCAGCCCTCCCCCTCTCCCAATCCTCCTCTTCTCCTACGGTGCTTGGCGAAGCCCTGTAGGATTACCACGCTCCTCCTTCACCACCATGCCGTCATGCTGCTGCTGGATGGAGTCTTCCCCAACCTCTCCTTCTCCCCTTGCTGGATCAAGGCGTAGGAGACATCACCGGGCTGTACGTCTGTTAAACACGGAGGTGCCGTCTGTTCGGCACTAGGATCATCGGTGATTTGGATCACAACGAGTACGACTCCATCATCCCCGTTCACTTGAACGCTTCCGCTTAGCGATCTACAAGGGTATGTAGATGCACTCTCATTCCCCTCGTTTCTAGATTACTCCATAGATTGATCTTGGTGATGCGTAGAAAATTTTAAATTTCTGCTGCGATCCCCAACAGTGGCATCATGAGCTAGGTCTATGCGTAGTTTCTATGCACGAGTAGAACACAAAGCAGTTGTGGGCGTCGATTTTGTCAATTTACTTGCCGTTACTAGTGTTATCTTGATTCGGCAGCATCGTGGGATGAAGCGGCCCGGACCGACCTTACACGTACGCTTACGTGAGACTGGTTCCACCGACTGACATGCACTAGTTGCATAAGGTGGCTAGCGGGTGTCTGTCTCTCCCACTTTAGTCGGATCGGATTCGATGAAAAGGGTCCTTATGAAGGGTAAATAGAAATTGGCATATCACGTTGTGGTTTTCGCGTAGGTAAGAAACGTTCTTGCTAGAAACCTATAGCAGCCACGTAAAAACTTGCAACAACAATTAGAGGACGTCTAATTTGTTTTTGCAGCATATGCCGTGTGATGTGATATGGCCAAAAGGATGTGATGAATGATATATGTGATGTATGAGATTGATCATGTTCTTGTAATAGGAATCACGACTTGCATGTCGATGAGTATGACAACCGGCAGGAGCCATAGGAGTTGTCTTAATTTATTTATGACATGCGTGTCAACATAAACGTCATGTAATTACTTTACTTTATTGCTAAAGCGTTAGCCATAGTAGTAGAAGTAATAGATGATGAGACAACTTCAAGAAGACACGATGATGGAGATCATGATGATGGAGATCATGGTGTCATGCCGGTGACAACGATGATCATCGAGCCCCGAAGATGGAGATCAAAAGGAGCAAAATGATATTGGCCATATCATGTCACTATTTGATTGCATGTGATGTTTATCATGTTTTACATCTTATTTGCTTAGAACAACGGTAGCTTAAATAAGATGATCCCTCACTAAAATTTCAAGAAAAGTGTTCCCCCTAACTGTGCACCATTGCGAAGGTTCGTCATTTCGAAGCACCACGTGATGATCGGGTGTGATAGATTCTAACGTTCGAATACAACGGGTGTAAGCCAGATTTACACACGCAATACACTTAGGTTGACTTGACGAGCCTAGCATGTACAGACATGGCCTCGGAACACGGAAGACCGAAAGGTCGAGCATGAGTCATATAGAAGATAAGTTCAACATGAAGATGTTCTCTGATGTTGACTAGTCCGTCTCACGTGATGATCGGACACGGCCTAGTTGACTCGGATCATGTTTCACTTAGATGACTAGAGGGATGTCTATCTGAGTGGGAGTTCATTAAATGAACTCAATTATCATGAACATAGTCTAAATTGTCTTTGCAAATATGTTGTAGATAAATAGCTCACGTTGTAGCTCCCTGTTTCAATACGTTCCTAGAGAAAGATTAAGTTGAAAGATATTGTAAGCAATGATGCGGACTAGGTCCGTAGTCCGAGGAGTGTCCTCACTGCTACATAGAAGGCTTACATCTTTGATGCACCGCTCGATGTGCAAACCCCTACAACGTCGTATGTGGATGTTGTGAACACCTGACAGACACATCCTGATGACTACTTGATAGTTTAGTGCATCATACTTTATGGCTTAGAATCGGGATTCGAATGACGTTTTGAACGCCATAGAACATATGAGATGTTCCAAGAGCTGAAATTGGGATTTCAGGCTCATGCCCGTGTTGAGAGGTGTGAGACCTCTGACAAGTTCTTTTGCCAACAAGCTGGAGGAGAATAGCTCAGCTAGTAAGCATGTCCTCAGAATGTCTGGGTGCTACAATCACTTAAATCAAGTGGGGGTTAAACTTCGAGATAAGATAGTGATTGATAGAGTTCTCTAGCCACTATCACTAAGCTACTAGATCTTCGTGATGAACTATGACATGCAAGGGATGGAATTGATCCCGGAGCTGTTCGCGGTGCTTAAGACCGCAAAAGGTAGAAATCAAGAAGGAGCATCAAGTGTTGATGGTTTAACAAGACCATTGGTTTCAAGAAGGGCAAGGGCTAGAAGGGAAACTTCATGGATGGCAAACCAGTTGCCGCTCCAGTAAAGGAACCCAAGGTTGAACCCAAACCCGAGACTGAGTGCTTCTATTGTAAGGGGAACAGTCACTGGTAGCAGAATTACCCCAAATGTATGATAGATAAGAAGGCTGGCAACTTCAACAAAGTATATACGTGTTATTAATGTGTACCTCACTAGTACTCCTAGTAGCACCTGGGTATTGGATACCGGTTCAGTTGCTATTATTGGTGACTTGAAGCAAAAGCTACAGACTAAACGGAGACTAGCTAAGGGCGAGGTGACGATGTGTGTTGGAAGTGTTTCCAAAGTTGATGAGATCACCATCGCACGCTCCATCTGCCTTCGGGATTAGTACTGAACCTAGATAAATGTTATCACGTGTCTACGTTGAGCATGAATATGATTAGATCATGTTCATTGAAATACGGTCATTCATTTAAGTTAGAGAATAATGGTTATTCTGTTTACATGAATGATACCTTTCATGGTCATGCACCCTATGTGAATGGTTCATTGAATCTCGAGGGCTACGCCGTAGGCCGGATGAATCTCGAGGGCTACGCCGTAGGCCCCATCACGATGGCTCCACGACTAAGTCCTTTCTCTAGGACATCTGCCGTGACAAAACCACGACAGTTGGCGCCAACCGTGGGGCTATCGCACGATGGTTTCAAGTTCTTGGAGGGCCGCTTTGAAGGACTCGAGGGCTACGCCGTAGGCCGGATGACTAAGAGTCGTTGCGGCAAGCTTTACATCAACGACGCAGGCTGGGTCCCCGAGGCCGGCTCAGTTGAGTATGGGTACCGGGTCCCCTTTGGTGGCATACACGTTTTCATCGGCAAGATCGGAGAACCGGGCCCTGAGCCGGATATCTGCACCGACCTCGTCGATACAGCTCAGCGTGCACGATCTGCCCGGGTTAAACCGGCCATGAAGCGTGCCTTCGTGGGAGTCATCCATGGAGGAGGTCATGAGGATGGATCGGGATCTGGCAGCGAGACCGTCATTTACTCCAGCGATGAGTCATCATCAACCGGAGAAACCGAATCTCTATATCAGCTACAAGATGGCCGGATTGGGGGTTGTTCCGACGGCGATAGTATTCCGGACCCCTCTGATCTGCCCAACCGAGTTGGAATATTCATGGCTGGCACACAAGCAGCGCTTCATTCTTCGACCGCTGCGGCAACAACCTCCGGTTCAGCAGCAGCGACGGCTGCCGGGGCAGGAGGCCCTGTGCGCCCGCCGGCTCAAGTTCTATCAGAGCTATTTGATGCATTGGTTGTGCTTATGGCGGAAGCTAATCCGGCAGATCAGGACGTCCACAACGCGGAGATTGCAAAGGTAAGGGAACAGGTCACCCAGGCCAAGGCGGACTTGGCAGCTGAGGATACCAGGATGGCCGCAGAGCGGGCCGCTCTAGACGCACAAGCCTACAGGCTCATGTTGGACCAGAACGCGTCGCATGAAGTCATGAGGAGGAAGTACCAATCCCGTTTGCCTCCGGTTTTCGAGGCCAGAGACCTTTTCAACACCCCGGGAGCAGGAACCAGTAATCCGCTGGAGGGAAACTGGGCGGAAGCTCCTGGGACCGGTGCGCCGGTTCAGCCTCGTCGGATGGATCCGCCTCGTCAAAACACCGTTATACCTCAGGCTGTTTCAACACCTCCGAGTCACTACTCCAACCCAATGGACAATCTCGTCGCCGCTGCTGCACGGCTGGAGGCCATTCCAATTGAAGGTGACTCACCGCAGGCGATAGAGACGCGACGGGTCAAGGAGCTTCTTAGGACAGCTTTGGACCAACAGGAAGCATACTCGTACAGCCGCGAACGGATCCAATCGACCCCTCGCCCAAGCCGAAGCTATAGAATGCGTATGGAGGAACCGGCAGTGTCAAGTAATGAACGACGTGGAGCACCCCACGGCAACAACCCGGCGGGTGGTGCTGATAACGCTCAGGAAGTGGTGGACCGGGCCCGAGCACGCAGGGAGGCCGAGTTAGCCGCACAATATCAGGCTCGGCAGCTTACGCCGGTTCGTCCAACTATTTCGGTCGAACCTGGTGTTACTTCTAGCTCTTTGGGGGTGCCTTGCCTTGTCCCCGCTTTACGCAATGTGCGCCTGCCCAAGGATTTCAAGGGCCCGCCCAAGGTACCAAATTACACTGCGGATCAACCCCCAGAGACATGGGTGGAGAGCAATGAGATGGCCATGGAGATGCTGGATGTGGATGATGCGGCATGTGCGAAATACTTCACCATGATGCTTGAAGGAACGGCCCGCACTTGGTTAAAAAGCTTATCGGCCAATTCTATCAGTTCATGGACCCAATTACGAACCCGGTTTATCAATAAATTCAAGGATACATGTAAGAAGCCCATGTCGATAGTAGACTTAGCTGCCTGTGTCCAGGAGGATGGAGAATTGACGACTCATTGGGTGCGCCGGGTCTCACAAGTGTTGCATTCATCAGACCGCATCAATGCTGACACCACAGTCTTAACCCTAGAAGGCAACTGCCGGTTTGGGCCCCTAAAGCTGAAGTTGGGATGGATGACGCGCCATTGCACTGACATGGGGACCCTCATGGCTGCTTTGGTAAAGTATGCTGATTCTGATAGTACCAAGGATCCCGAATCTGATGATGACAAGGTAGGGAAGGGAGAGAGGAACATCAACTCCAAAGGTCAGCAGCATCACTGGGCAGGCAATGGTGGTGGAGGCAAGCGTAAAACGGATGGTCACATGGACTTTGTGGCTAATACCAACGCGCAGGACAATGGCCAGCGACGCAAGGGTAAATCGAAAAATCGCAGTGGGGCACCCAACACTAACCCGGACCGCCTAAATTATCTACTGAGCCAACCCTGTCCAAGACATGGGACGAAGGAGGTGCCAGCAAACCACCTTTGGAAGGATTGCTTCATTATGCAGGAGTTCAAGAATTCTAATGCTTTCCCGTATGATCACGGCTCCGGCGGTGGCTCAGGATCCGGGCCGGGTTACGGTGGAGGAAATTCCGGTTCAGGATTTAACGGTAATCTGGGCGGACATAACAGTCAAAATAATCAGAACAACCAGGGTGGTTACAACCAGCAGCAGCAACAGTTAGGTTACTAGAGAAACCCAAAACAATTGAATAGTGGGCAGTACCATGTCTTTACCACTAGCTTGGACAAGCGAGACCGGAAGGTTCAGAGGCGGGCAGTCAACTCTGTTGAACCGGCCGTGCCCTGTTATCTACGCTGGTTTGAACAGCCAATCATATGGAGCAGAGAGGATCACCCTCCCCAGGTTGATAATCCGGGTCAGTTGGCTCTGGTGGTGGCGCCTCAGGTGGGAGGTTACAAAATCACCAAAGTGCTCATGGATGGAGGGAGCAGCATTAATATCTTGTACTATAAGACCTTCTGTCGTATGGGACTAACAGATAAAAATCTCAAACCGTCTAATACAGTGTTCCACGGTGTGGTACCTGGCAAGTCAGCATATCCTGTTGGTAAGATAGCTCTGGAAGTGGCCTTTGGAGATGATTAGGACTCCAGGTCGGAAACATTGACGTTTGAAGTGGTGAAAATCCAAAGTCCATATCATGCCCTGTTTGGGCGACCGGCCTACGCCAAGTTTATGGCACGGCCCTGTTATGTGTATTTGTAGCTCAAGATGCCGGGTCACAAGGGGACAATAACGGTTCACGGAAGCCGTAAAATTTCTTTGGAGTGCGTGGAAGGAGATGCGGCCTATGCAGAGTCGGTTTGTGCCACCGAGGAGCTGAAGTATTATAAGGAAAAAGTTGATCCGGCGGACATGACTCCATTAAAGAAGCCAACTAAGGAGCATGATCCGGCCCTGAAGTTCAAATCGGCAGCAGAAACTAAGCTTGTTGACTTCGTACCTGGCGATTCGTCCAAGCAGTTCAGCATCAGTGCCAACTTGGATCCGAAATAGGAAAGCATGCTCATCGAGTTCATCCGTGAGAATCCGGACATTTTTGCATGGAAGCCCTCTGACATGCTAGGTGTACCGAGGCAACTCACTGAGCACACCCTTAATGTGGATCCTAAATACAAACCGGTGAAACAATTCCTCCGCCGGTTTAACAAAGAAAGACGCAAGGCGATTGGAGAAGAGGTAGCCAGGCTCTTAGCAGCTGGCTTTATTGTTGAAGTTTTTCACCCTGAGTGGCTTGCCAATCCGGTGCTGGTCCTTAAGAAAAACGGCACCTGGCGCATGTGTGTGGATTACACAGATCTTAATAAGGCTTGTCCAGCAGATCCTTTTGCCCTCCCCTGTATTGATCAAATTATTGATGCTACGGCGGGTTGTGAGCGTTTATGTTTTTTGGATGCATATTCTGGCTATCATCAGATCAAAATGGCAGTTAAGGACCAGGAGAAGATGGCATTCATAACTCCCTTTGGAGCCTTCTGTTATGTGTCTATGCCCTTTGGGCTCAAGAGTGCCCAGGCAACTTATCAGCGGTGTGTACAAAATTGTCTTCACAAGCAGATTGGCCGTAATGTACATGCTTACGTGGATGATATCGTGGTTAAGTCCAGGGAAAAGGAGACTCTGGTTGACGATTTGAAGGAAACCTTTGATAACCTGAGGACGTACAAGATGATGCTTAATCAGGCCAAGTGTGTCTTTGGTGTACCGGCAGGCAAGTTATTGGGTTTTCTGGTGTCCAACAGGGGAATTGAGGCTAATCCAGAGAAGAACACAGCCATCACCTCCCTGGCTAAACCGAAGTGTATCAATGATGTTCAACGCCTGGCAGGCCGGATTGCCGCGTTAAGCCGGTTTATCAGCCGCCTTGGGGAGAAGGCAATCCCTTTGTATCAGATGTTGAAGAAGACGGATCAGTTCGTCTGGAGTTCCGCTGCTGATGAAGCATTTGAGGACCTAAAGCGGCAATTGGCCAATCCGCCTGTGCTCGCCGCTCCTATTGATAAGGAGCCGTTACTGCTATATGTTGCTGCTAATGCTCGTGCGGTCAGCGTGGCTATTGTGGTGGAGCGAAAGGAGGCAGGTAAGGAGCATCCGGTTCAACGTCCGGTCTATTATATCAGTGAGGTACTCATTGAGTCCAAGCAAAGGTATCCGCATTGGCAGAAGCTGGTGTACGGAGTTTTTATGGCGAGCCGGAAGCTTAAGCAATACTTCCAAGGGCACCCAATTACGGTGGTCAGTTCTGCTCCTTTGGGGGATATCATCCAGAACCGGGAAGCGACTGGCCGGATTGCCAAGTGGGCTATAGAGCTTGGGCCGCACAGATTGAAGTGTGTGCCTCGGACGGCGGTTAAGTCTCAAGAACTTGTTGATTTCATCAATGATTGGACGGAACTGCAAGCACCTGAAGAAAAGCCGGATCACACATATTGGACCATCCATTTTGACAGATCCAGGCAATTGGAAGGCTCGGGGGCTGGAGTCGTATTAACTTCCCCACAAGGTGATAAGTTTTGTTACATTCTCCGCAATGTTCCCTTGTACTAACAATGCAGCTGAGTATGAAGCCTTGCTCCATGGTCTCCGAATGGCTAAGGAGATGAATCTAAGTCGAGTTAAGTGCTTCGGTGACTCGGACCTCGTGGCTCAACAAGTGTCTGGCACTTGGGACTCCAAGGACCCACTCATGGCAGCATATTGTCGTGAGGTGGATATTGTTGCAGGTCACTTTAAAGGCTATCAGGTGGAACACGTGGACCGACGGAAGAATGAAGCGGCGGACGCTTTAAGCCGGCTGGGCTCTCAGCGCAAACCGGTCCCGCCCAACGTTTTTCTGGATGTGCTGCACAACCCGTCGGTCAAGCTCCCTGGTGAAGCGGATTTGGCTATTCCTGATCCGGAGGCTCAATTGGTGGCAGCTCTTCATGTCATTCCAGATTGGACGCTTCCTTACCTGGCGTGCATGAACCGGGGCGAGTTACCAGAGGATGAGACTCTGGCCCGACAGATAATCCGGCGGTCCAAGTCCATGACTATTGTCAATGGCGAGTTGCATCATTGCAGTGTATCAGGGGCGTTTCAACGTTGTGTGTCTCCTGAAGAAGGCTATGAAATTTTGCGTGAGATCCACGAAGGAGATTGTGGTCACCACGCCGGTTCAAAATCTTTGGTAGCTAAAGCGTTTCACCATGGCTTCTATTGGTTAACTGCCCATGCTGATGCGGAGGATCTGGTCAGACGATGTGACGGTTGCCAAAAGTTTTCAAGGCGTGCTCATGTGCCAGCTCAAGAATTGAGAATGATTCCAATTACTTGGCCGTTTGCGACTTGGGGGCTGGATATGGTTGGGCCTGTCAAAAGGTCCAAAGATAAGAAGACTCACCTCTTGGTGGCGGTTGACAAGTTTACAAAGTGGGTGGAGGCAGAATCTGTTAGCAAGTGTGACGCAGCCACGGCGGTTCAGTTCATCAAAAAAGTGATTTTCCGGTTTGGCTTTCCACACAGTATCATCACAGATAATGGTACCAATTTGTCCAAGGGTGCCATGAAGGAGTTCTGCGAACGGGAGCATATCCGGCTTGACGTTTCATCAGTGGCACACCCACAGTCCAATGGTCAAGCAGAAAGGGCTAATCAAGAGATCTTGAGAGGCATCAAGCCCCGGCTCATGGTTCCTTTGCAGAGAACGCCGGGTTGTTGGGTAGAAGAATTACCATCTGTGTTATGGAGCATCAATACCACACCCAACAGATCAACAGGATACACACCGTTCTTCATGGTTTACGGAGCGGAGGCGGTTCTCCCCAGTGATATCCGTCATGATTCACCTCGTGTGACGGCTTATGTTGAAGCGGACAACGAGACAGCATGGCAAGATGCTTTGGACTGGTTGGATGAAGAACGTGACATAGCAGCCGCCCGATCAGCGATTTACCAACAGGATCTTTGTCGTTATCACAGTCGCCGAGTCAGAACCAGAACCTTTCAGGAAGGAGATTTGGTGCTTCGGCTCATCCAAGATCAGACTGATATGCATAAGCTATCCCCACCTTGGGAGGGGCCTTTCGTGGTCAGCAATAATCTGCACAACGGGTCATACTATCTGATCGATATTCGAGAGCATAAAGACTCGCGTACATCAGAGGAGGAGACCAACAGGCCGTGGAACATAGCTCATCTTCGGCCTTACTATACCTGAGCCATTGGCTCTACTTATGTACATATTACGACGATGTATATATTATGATTAAATATAATAAACCGGAACCTCTGCTAAACCGGGGTATCTGTTCTTTTACATCATGTGTGGTTACATGGAGTTGTTCTAAAGCGGCCTCCGGTTTACTCCTTGAGTTAGCTTTTCAAAAGCATCATGTTATGTCACTTGGGGGCTTGGTCGTGTCTGAACCAATGCAATACCTCTTGATAGGCGAGAGCCACCAGATCACTTGGGGACTTGGTCACGTCTGAACCAGTCATGCCTCTTGATCGGCCTAAGGCCATAGAATCACTTGGGGGCTTGGTCGAACCCGAACCATTGCCATGCCACTTGATTGACATAAATGCCATGGTTTCATTTGGGGACCTGGCTGACTTGAACCATAGCTACACCTATGGGGAGCTTGGTCGTGTTCGACCATGGTAACGCCATCTGATCAGCTCAAATAAGCCTCTTTTTGCAAAAAGTTTTATCATTGCCTTTGCTTCACACTTTTCTTTGAAAGATATTTCTTTCTTTTTATTGCGTTTTTTAAATCGACAAAGTTTTAAGCCGGTTCAAACTGTCAATTGACGGAACACGGTCCATTTTAATCCAGAGACTATTTGCTCGGTTTGATTTTTTGTTAACATCCTATTACAGAGTAACACGGTGTTTATTATAACCCGGCACGGTTTACATGGTAAACAGGCATCATATATATACAGGAGCTGCTATCTCCTCCAACAGTGTGGGTTTATAAAACTCCGCTTCAAGATTGGCCAAGCCAACTTCACGTCCAACGATGGCAGGTATTATGTATCTCAAAATTTGGTCATATACTTAAAAATTTCGGATGTTTTGATTTCATGTATGCAGACATCATATTCCGCCTGACGGTACAACCGCGGTGGCACTTTAAGATTTTTATTGCAGAAAGTACTTTGGAAAGTTCATCACCCAAAGGAAGAGCAAGTTGCAGTAATTATGCACGAAGGCATATCAGCATCAAAAGTATCAGCTAGCCTATTACAAGGCAACACGGTGCCCACAATAAGATCATTGTTTTTCGCAAGGGAGAAGCAGTTTTAAACCGGCTTCCGGTTCAAGCTTGGTCACCAGCCCGACCTGATGGTTGTGGGTCATCCCACCCCGCTTCAGTTTCAGTTTCTCTATCCAGCGGCTGGAAATCAACAGTTGTCCAGTCGATTCCCATTAATGCTTGAAAGACAGCTTCATCATGGATCAGCAACGACGGGTCAATATCGGGAGCGTAAGTATGCTTACGAATTGGAGGGATAAGATTTTTCCGCTTCATGAATTGGTGCAGCTACTCGCTTGTTTCGATTGTCATATTGGGCTTGATAATGAGACAAGTCTGCTTCTTCAGCCAATTGACAAGCTAGCGGACGCACCTCCCGGTTTATTGCTCGCAGATCCGCTTCACTAAACTCTGACCCGTCTTCCTTCAAGCTGGGATAGCCCTGAGCCGCTTCAATAGGGTCAAAATCCGGCACCCAAGCTTTTGCCCGGATTAAGGCATTGATCGCACCGGTTCGAGCAGCAGATTTCTTCAGCTCTTCAACCCGGGCAGGAAGCACCGACAGTTTCATCAAAGTGTCCTGAATCAAAGTGGGCGCCGGCTTGTTGTGGGATGCAGTACAGATGATCCGTTGTGCACCAGTGTACAGTTATTTGATCAACGTGTAGGTGGCTTTTAATTTCTTCCGCACATCTGACCCCAAGTGACCAATGCGTGTCCCTGAAATATCACCAAGGGTTAACAAACTGGTAGCTCTGTAAGATGGCAGAATCAATTCAAAAATCAAACCGGCTTACCAAAGATAGCAGCGGTCATGGAATGCACGTGCCGCTTTATGCTGGTCAGTTCATCCACCACCGGTTTTAGTGCAGCCTCGGCGTCTTCTGCTCGTTTGGTTAAAGTGGATTTTTCAGTAGCCCAATCCGCCCGCTCCTTCCTGAAATCCTTCTTAAGCTGTTCCATGATGCTTAAGGCGCTGATCAACTCCTCTTTTGCTTTTGAGGTTTCAGTCTGTTGGGACTTCAGATTTTCTTGGAGATTTGGGTCTCTTTTGTCTTCAGCTCAGCCTGCATACAGACAGTTATATGATTCAGCAAGCAGTGCAAGAATTGAAGCTCCAACCACATAACAAGTTATGCACTTGGTGCTTGGGGGCTAATGCCTATTTGATCGTCATCTTTCAATTGATTACAAAGTCCCAAGCTCAATACAAGTATTCAACTTGGCACTTGAGGGCTAATGGCTATTTCTTCAAAAAAGTTCTGATGCGGAGATATTAATTACTTAAGTCCCGGTTTAACTACACTAAGTTGAACCGGCCCTTGGGGGCTACATCAGCGAATTTCGAGGCATTAAGATTTATATTAATAAGTCCCGGTTTGAAAGAAGATTACAAACCGGCCCTTGGGGGCTAGGAGAGTCAGCAAGAATTGAAGCATACAAGCAGGAAAGAGCATATGGAAGTTACCTCATATTTATCTTTCATCATGTTAACCAGACCGGCTTCATAGTCACCACTGGTATACAGCCGGTTCAGATAGCCAGAATGGATGTCTTGGGCGTTCAGAGCAGCGTAAGTCGCCAGATCAACATTCCACTTGCCCTTCCAAAGGCAGCAAATTCTTCCTTGGCAGTATGTTTAGACAAAGCGACAGGATTGCCTTGCTCTGTGCGACCAATGCCAGTAATGACAACCTCATCATCCTTGGCATCACTAGTTTGAACTGGGGCCGTTGGCTTATCAGTAGGCTTTGTTGGATTGGTGGATTTCTCAATCCGGATGGGGATTGTGGGCTGGTTGACAGGACTTGAGGTATCAATAGGCCTCTCTTCAGCAATAAGATTGTCATCTCGCTGCGGTGGATCATTGGGTATGTCTTTAGGAATAGCTGCTTCAAGATCTGGTGTTTTGCCCGGTTCAAGGACGGCATCCTCCTCGGCCGCTTTATCCAGGCGAGCTTTTTTGCTCGGCCTAGGCTTGGCCCTGAAAGGAATAACAAAGTCAAATACAACATATGTTCCAAGGTGATGTATCGGACATATTAAGATAAGTATGGCTTACCCAAGCACCGTTTTGAGCGGTGGCAGCTGAGTAGCCGATGACTCGCCAGAGGATGAGTGGGAAGTAACCTGATAATCGGAGTCAGATGGATTAAGAGGTTGACGAAAACAGCCTGCTTTAGGACAAGCACTGACAAGCAAATTAGAGACCAGTGAACGGCGTTTCTGAACCGGACTGTTCGGTAAACCGATGGAGGTAACTACCTGGCCGCTGTGCCGGGTTGTGCGGCGAGCTTCGTGCTGTTGGGTCTTCATAAGAAATTTGGGATCCAAGTAAGCAAGAGGATGAGAAAATTTAACTTTCCGGTTTGCCTGACGGATTTTTAGTGAAGGCAAAGGTTCTGAATCGGAAGAGAGAATAATTACCTCTGCAGCATCAGCATGGCTGGCTTCGGCATCATCCTGACAAATATCACCATCAATAATATGCATGAAAAATAAGCCAAGTGAGTCAAGCCCTACCTCAAGGTCCGGATAATCCACATCATCATCAGGGGCCGGATTAGAGGATGCAGTGGTTCTTTTCCTGTGGGCAGTCTTCTTCACAGCTTTAGTCTTTTGCCGGGTTGATCTTTCTGGTTTGTCTGGTTTTTCTGGTTTCTCCTGCGGCAGTTTCTTGCTCCAAAACGGATCATTGCCCTGGTTACACAGACACTGATATTAAACAATGACCAGATATATCAATAACAGGTTCAGCAAAAAGAAAAATCAAACTCTTACAGCTGGCGGTTTGTTGGTGGCACAGAAGGGAAGCAGGCCGGTTTTAGCAAAGATGTGTTCTGGTTCATTCAGCATCTTGTTCACAGCCTCTGTGATTTCTTCATCGGTGAGCTGGATGTTAGCATGTCGCAGTGGGTCATCAACACTGCCAGTATACTCGAACATCAAACCAGAGCGCTGACTAAGGGGTAGTATGCTCCATGATATCCAAGAGCGAGCGAGATCAACCCCTGTTAAACCGTTGGCCATAAAGGCTCTGAGCTTGGACATTTGAGGAGCGTATTTGCTTCTCTCTTTGGCAGTCAACCTTTGTGGAAAGGGGTGTGTATTGCTAAGCCGTTCCGGACGAAAGCCAGGCAAAGGATTTTCACCAGCAGGGGAAGTGTCTTTGCAATAGAACCATGTTTGATTCCACTCTTTGGGGTGGCTATGCAGCTTGGCATGAGGGTATGTGACCTCTTTCCTTTTCTGAATCGCCACACCGCCCAGTTCCGTATTGGAACCATCAGAAAACTCAGTACGGCGGTTTAGATGGAAACAGTCTCTGAACAACTCCACTGTGGGCTCCTCTTGAAAGAACGCCTCATAGAGCACTTGGAAGTGACACATGTTTGTAATAGAGTTGGGACCAGTGTCTTGTGGGTGGAGTTGAAAATCGGCTAAAACATCCCGGTAAAATTTAGAACCGGGCGGCTTAAAGCCCCGGGCTAAGTGATCTACGAAAACGACGACCTCTCTTTCTTGAGGTGTGGGAGGGCATTCTTTGCCAGGAGCACTCCAATGGATGGTATCTTTGCTCCCTAAGGCGCCGATCAGGACTAAATCATCCAGTTGAGCCTCTGTGACGCGAGAAGGAACCCATTTGCACTCATATACTTGCTTGGCCATGATGAAATCTACAAGGTAGATGATCCCGGTTCAAAAATGCATTGATTAAGGTACATTGGTATGTGCAATGTTAAACCGGAGACAGATCTATCTAAACCGGAGTTTTATGAAGCAACAACATCTGGCGGTTCAACAAGGGGACTAATGGTATATACCGGTTTGGCAATTTTTTCTACAAAGTTAAACCGCCTGGTCTAAACATTGAAGCAGATGAGTAAGTTTACAGAAACAGATTTCATAAGACTTCTCTACAGCGACGGATCTGAAGCAAGTTCAGAAAATAAGGAAAATATTCAAGGTTCAAAAAAGAACAGTACTGAATCAATGGGCAGAGATACATATAGATCTATGGTCTTGAGGCATGAAAATGAAGGCGGATGCTAAAAACTACCGCTACACAGAGTAAGGATTCACAGATGCATCTAGGAGTTATCGTATGAACACGAAACAGGCGATGAACACTAGAAGAACATGAAACCCTAGAGCAGATCTGCGTTGAAAAGAACAGAAGACTTACTGGAGATGAAAAAGACGCGGAAGGTTGCCGCGGTGCTCTGGTGCGCCCAGGTTGATGCAGCGGCCAAGATTGATGCAGAGGTTGACGGTGGCGGCGGAGCTCCGAAGCTGGGCGACGCGAGGAAGACGAAGCACAAGGGCACGGAGGGGAAAAAGAAATGACCCTTCGGTCCTATTTATAAGGCAAGGGACAGGAGTCAGGCGCGAAAATCAAGGGACCGTGGGTTTGGAAACGAAGATGTCGCCTTAATTGTCCCAGACCTATTAAGGTCCTTTATAACAAGTGTCGTCACGCTGGTTTACAACGACCAGAGAAGATGACATCACGGCGGTTCAACAAACTACAATAAGATATTGAAGATGAAGATTTTTGCTAAAGGATTGACATGAACATGTTCAAATCAATCTGGGGCCTAATGTTGGGGATATCACTACTGGGCGTAAACCGGCCTATCTGGGCTGGGTTAACTTCGTCAGTAGTTAAGTATGTTAAAGCCCAAGAAGGCAGATGAGGGCTCAAGGCCCATAGTCGGTTCAAGGCCTGTAGCCGTAACCCGGCGTTGGTATTTAACTTGTATTGTAAGTTAGGAATAAGTAGAGACCAAACCGGACACATCTATGAGCCGATATTGGGACTCTGTGAACCGACGGGCGTCACCCGTGTATATAAGGGGATGACCCGACAGCGGTTCAAGGACAACAGACAACAACTCGAGACATAGGCGAAGCTTGTTTGCTCCCTGGTCATCGAAACCCCATCAATTCCATCACAACTAGATGTAGGCTTTTACCTCCATCGAAGGGGCCGAACTAGTATAAACTCTCTTGCGTCCCTGTGTCCGCTTTAACCCCTTCAAGCTAACCCGTCGCGATGGCTCCACGACTAAGTCCTTTCTCTAGTACATCTGCCGTGACAAAACCACGACAGTCGTGGTAATACACATGTTCACGCCAAAAGATGTGGAGTTAATAATGATAGTACCACTTTCTCGTGGCACTGCCGCTTAGGTCATATTGGCGTAAGATGCATGAAGAAACTCCATGTCGATGGATGTTTGGAGTCACTTGATTTTGAATCGCTTGACACATGCGAGCCATGCCTCATGGGCAGGATGACTAAGACCCCGCTTTCAGGTACAATGAAACGGGCAAGTGACTTGTTGGAAATCATACATGCTGATGCGTGTGATCCAATGAGAATTGAAGCGTGTGGTGGATATCGCTATTTTCTCATCTTCACTGACGATTTGAGTAGATATAGGTATATTTACTTAATGAAGCACAAGTCTGAAACGTTTGAAAAGTTCAAGCGATTTCAGAGTGAAGTTAAGAATTATCATAAAAAGAAGATCAAATTCCTACGATCTGATCAATGAGAATATCTGAGTTATGAGTTTGGCAAACACTTAAGACATTGTGGAATTGTTTCACAGTTGAAGCCACCTGGAACACCACTGGGTTATGGTGTGTCCGGACGTCGTAATCGAACCCTATGAGATATGGTGCGATCTATGATGTCTCTTACCAATCTACCGTTTTCATTTTGAGGTTATGCGTTAGAGACAGCTGCATTCACTTTAGATAGGACACCATCTAAGTCCGTTGAGACGGCGTCGTATGAACATTGGTTTGGCAAGAAACCAAAGTTGTCGTTTCTTAATGTTTGGGGCTGCGATGCTTAAGGCTTCAGCCGGAGAAGCTCGAACCCAAAGCGGACAAACACATCTTCATAGGATACCCAAAGGTGACAGTAGGGTATACCTTCTATCTCAGATCCGAGGGCAAATTGTTTGTCGCTAATAACGGGTCCTTTCTCAAGAAGGAGTTTCTCTCGAAAGAATTGAGTGGGAGGAATATAGAACTTGATGAGGTTGTCGAACCTTTACTTCAACCAGAGAGTGATGCAACACAGAAAGATGTTTTCTGTGGCGCCTACGTCTGTTGAATAGGAAGTTAATGATAGTGATCATGAAGCTTCAGATCAAGTTGCTACCGAACCTCTTAGGTCGACAAGGATATGTACTACTCCTAAGTGGTACGGTAATCATGTCTTAGATATCATGTTGTTAGGCAACAATGAACCTACGAGCTATGGAGAAGCGATGGTGGGCCCGTATTCCGACAAATGGTTAGAAGCCATGAAATCTGAGATAGGATCCATATATCAGAACAAAGTATGGACTTTGGTGGACTTGCTCGATGATCAGCAAGCCATTGAGATAAATGGATCTTTAAGAAGAAGACAGACGTGGGCGGTAATGTTACTGTCTATGAAGCTCGACTTGTGGGAAAGAGTCTTTTCACAAGTTCAAGGAGTTGACTATGATGAGAATTTCTCACCCGTAGCGATGCTTAAGTCCGTCGGAATCATGATAGCATTAGCTTTATATTTCGATTATGAAATCTTACAGATGGATGTCAAAACAAGTTTTCTTACCAGTTTTCGTAACAAAAGTTGTATGTGATACAATAAAAGGTTTTGTCGATCCTAAGGATGCTAAAAGGTATGCTGGCTCCAGCAATCCTTCTATGGACTAGAGCAAGCATCTCGGAATCGGAATATATGTTTTGATGGAGTGATCAAAGCTTTTAGGTTTATACAATGTTTGCTAGAAACTTGTATTTACAAGGAAGTGAGTGGGAGCACTACAATATTTCTGATAAGTATATGTGGATGACATATTGTTGATCCGAAATAATGTAGAATTTCTAGAAAGCATAAACGGTTGTTTGAAGAGTGTTTTTCAAAGGAAGACCTGGATAAAGCTGCTTAGATATTGGGCATCAAGATCTATAGAGATAGATCAAGACGCCTGATGGTACTTTCAAAGAACGCACACCTTGACATGTTTTTGAAGGAGTTCAAAATAGATCAGTCAAAGAAGGGGTTCTTACCTGAGTTGTAGGGTGTGAAGTTGACTAAGACTCAAAGCTTGACCACGGCATAAGAAAGAGAAAGGACGAAGGTCGTCCCCTATGCTTTTGTCATAGGCTCTATACGGTATTCCATGCTGAAGTACCGCACCTGATGTGTGCCTTGCCACATGTCTGGCAAGAGGGTACAAAGGTGATCTAGGAGTAGATCACCATATAGTGGTCGAAATTATCCTTAGAGGAATAAGGAAATGTTTCTCGGTTATGGATATGATAAAGAGTTCGACGTAAAGAGTTATGTCAATGCAAGCTTAACACCTATCCGGATAGCTCTGAGTAGGGATACCGGATACGTATAATGGAGCAATAATTTGGAATAGCTCCAAGTGGAACGTGGTAGCAGCATCTACAATATAAAGTTTTGCGAAATACTTAGGGATCTGAATATGGAAATACCTGATGACCACAACCTCTCTCACAAGCATAACATGATCAAACCCAGAACTCTTTGAGTGTTTATCACATAGTGATGTGAACTAGATCATTGAGTCTAGTAGACTCTCGGATGTTGGTCACATGGCGATGTGACCTGTGAGTGTTAATCACATAGCGATGTGAACTAGATTATTGACTCTAGTGCAAGTGGGAGACTGTTGGAAATATGCCCTAGAGGCAATAATAAATTAGTTATTATTATATTTCATTGTTCATGATAATCGTTTATTATCCATGCTAGAATTGTATTGATAGGAAACTCAGATACATGTGTGGATACATAGACAACACCATGTCCCTAGTAAGCCTCTAGTTGACTAGCTCGTTGATCAATAGATGGTTACAGTTTCCTGACCATGGACATTGGATGTCGTTGATAACGGGATCACATCATTAGGAGAATGATGTGATGGACAAGACCCAATCCTAAGCCTAGCACAAGATCGTGTAGTTCGTATGCTAAAGCTTTTCTAGAGATTGTGCAACTCCCGGATACCGTAGGAGTGCTTTGGGTGTGCCAAACGTCACAACGTAACTGGGTGCTATAAAGGTACACTACAGGTATCTCCGAAAGTGTCTGTTGGGTTGGCACGAACTGAGACTGGGATTTGTCACTCGGTGTAACGGAGAGGTATCTCTAGGCCCACTCGGTAGGACATCATCATAATGTGCACAATGTGACCAAGGAGTTGATCATGGGATGATGTGTTACGGAACGAGTAAAGAGACTTGCCGGTAACGAGATTGAACAAGGTATCGGGATACTGACGATCGAATCTCGGGAAAGTATCGTACCGCTAGACAAAGGGAATTGTATACGTGATTGATTGAATCCTTGACATCATGGTTCATCCGATGAGATCATCGTGGAGCATGTGGGAGCCAACATGGGTATCCAGATCCCACTGTTGTCTCGGCCATGTCTGCATGACTCACGAGCCCGTAGGGTCTACACACTTAAGGTTCGATTACGCTAGGGTTATAGGGAATAGATGTATGTGGTTACCGAATGTTGTTCGGAGTCCCGGATGAGATCCCGGACGTCATGAGGAGTTCCGGAATGGTCCGGAGGTAAAGATTTATATATGGGAAGTCATCATACGGTCACCGGAATAATTCGAGGGTTACCGGTATTGTACCGGGACCACCGGAGGGGTTCCGGGGGTCCACCGGGAGGGTCCACCTGCCCTGGAGGGCCCTATGGGCTGTATGTGGAGAGGGACCAGCCCCTTAGTGGGCTGGGCGCCTCCCCCCCTAGGGCCCATGCGCCTAGGGTTTGGGGGGCAAGGCAACCCCCCTGGCCGCCGCCCCCTCCTCAGATTGGATCTGAGGGGGCCGGGCCCCCTCTCCCTTGCCCCTATATATATGTGGGGGGTGGGAGGGCAGCCGCACCCAAGTTCTGGCGCAGCCCTCCCCCTCTCCCAAGTCCTCCTCTTCTCCTACGGTGCTTGGCAAAGCCCTGCAGGATTACCACGCTCCTCCTTCACCACCATGCCGTCGTGCTGCTGCTGGATGGAGTCTTCCCCAACCTCTCCTTCTCCCCTTGCTGGATCAAGGCATAGGAGACGTCACCGGGCTGTACGTGTGTTGAACACAGAGGTGCCATCCGTTCGGCACTAGGATCATTGGTGATTTGGATCACGACGAGTACGACTCCATCAACCCCGTTCAATTGAACGCTTCCGCTTAGCGATCTACAAGGGTATGTAGATGCACTCTCCTTCCCCAACGCTAGATTACTCAATAGATTGATCTTGGTGATGCGTAGAAAATTTTAAATTTCTGCTACGATCCCCAACAGTTGTCACCATTGTTGGAGGAGGGAGACGACATGATGCCTAGCCTAGAAAACCCTGACAAAAAATAGCTCGAAACAAGAACAGAGGAGGTTTGCGTGATACAGGAGTCAAAACCTTCGAGAGAATATATAATGAATTTTTACCGACAAAAATACGTAACGTGCAAGAAAACGGAGTCAGGAAGGCACACGAGGTGCTCATGAGGTAGGGGGCGCGCCCAGGTGGGTAGGGCGCGCCCACCATCCTCGTGGGGCCCTCATGTCCTTCCCGAACTTCTACTTAATTTTATATTTTTCTAAATATTCCAAAACGGATAAATATTGCCTTAAAAATTGTTTTGGAGTCGGTTTACTTACCGTACCACATACCTATTCCTTTTCGGAGTCTAAAACGTTCCGGAAAGTGTCCTTTATGTATTCCTCCCGGGTTATGGTTTCAATAATATTGGTTTCAACATTTATGGGATTACCTGAGATATAATGTTTAATTCTTTGACCGTTTACCACCTTCGGATTTGTGCCATCGAAGTTGTTGATTTTTATGGCACCAGAACGATAGACCTCCTCGATAACATAGGGGCCCTCCCATTTAGAGAGAAGTTTTCCTGCAAAAAATCTTAAACGAGAGTTGTACAGCAATACATAATCACCTACATTAAACTCACGCTTTTGTATCCTCTTGTCATGCCATCTTTTAACTTTTTCTTTAAACAACTTGGCATTTCATAATCCTGGGTTCTCCATTCATCAAGTGAGCTAATATCAAATAACCTCTTCTCACCGACAAGTTTGAAATCATAGTTAAGCTTTTTAATAGCCCAATATGCCTTATGTTCTAGTTTGAGAGGTAAGTGACATGCTTTTCAATAAACCATTTTATACAGAGATATACCCATAGGATTTTTGTATGCAGTTCTATATGCCCATAATGCATCATCAAGTTTCTTAGACCAATTCTTTCTATACCTATTAACAGTCTTTTGCAAAATTAATTTGAGCTCTCTATTGCTCAACTCTACTTGACCACTAGACTGTGGGTAATAAGGAGATGCAAATCTATGATTAACATCATATTTAGCAAGCATTTTACGGAAGGCACCATGAATAAAGTGTGAACCACCATCAGTCATTAAATATCTAGGGACTCCAAACCTCGGAAAAATAACTTCTTTAAGCATTTTAATAGAAGTGTTATGATCAGCACTACTAGTTGGAATAGCTTCTACCCACTTAGTAACATAATCAACAGCAACTAGAATATGTGTGTATCCATTGGAGGTAGGAAAAGGTCCCATATAATCAAAGCCCCAAACATCAAATGGCTCAATAACAAGTGAATAATTCATAGGCATTTCTTTACGTCTACTAATATTACCAATTCTTTGACATTCATCACAAGACAAGACAAACTTACTGAAGGAAATATGCCCTAGAGGCAATAATAAAGTTATTATTTATTTCCTTATATCATGATAAATGTTTATTATTCATGCTAGAATTGTATTAACCGGAAACATAATACATGTGTGAATACATAGACAAACAGAGTGTCACTAGTATGCCTCTACTTGACTAGCTCATTAAACAAAGATGGTTATGTTTCCTAACCATGGACAAAGAGTTGTTAGTTGATTAACGGATCACATCATTAGTTGAATGATCTGATTGACATGACCCATTCCATTAGCTTAGCACCCGATCGTTTAGTATGTTGCTGTTGCTTTCTTCATGACTTATACATGTTCCTATGACTATGAGATTATGCAACTCCCGTTTGCCGGAGGAACACTTTGTGTGCTACCAAACGTCACAACGTAACTGGGTGATTATAAAGGTGCTCTATAGGTGTCTCCAAAGGTACATGTTGGGTTGGCGTATTTCGAGATTAGGATTTGTCACTCCGATTGTCGGAGAGGTATCCCTGGGCCCTCTCGGTAATGCACATCACTTAAGCCTTGCAAGCATTGCAACTAGTGAGTTAGTTGCGGGATGATGTATTACAGAACGAGTAAAGAGACTTGCCGGTAACGAGATTGAACTAGGTATAGGATACCGACGATCGAATCTCGGGCAAGTAACATATCGATAACAAAGGGAACAACGTATGTTGTTATGCGGTCTGACCGATAAAGATCTTCGTAGAATATGTAGGAGCCAATATGGGCATCCAGGTCCCGCTATTGGTTATTGACCAGAGACGTGTCTCGGTCATGTCTACATTGTTCTCGAACCCGTAGGGTCCGCACGCTTAAGGTTACGATGACAGTTATATTATGAGTTTATGCATTTTGATGTACTGAAGGTTGTTCGAAGTCCCGGATGTGATCACGGACATGACGAGGAGTCTCGAAATGGTCGAGACATAAATATTGATATATTGGAAGCCTATGTTTGGATATCGGAAGTGTTCCGGGTGAAATCGGGATTTTACCGGAGTACCGGGAGGTTACCAGAACCCCCCCGGGAGCTATATGGGCCTTAGTAGGCCTTAGTGGAAAAGAGAAGGGGCAGCCCAAGATGGGCCGCGCGCCCCTCCCCTCCCTTGGTCCGAATAGGACAAGGAGAGGGGGGCGGCCTCTCTCTCTCTTTCCCCCCTCCGCGAATCCTATTCCAACTAGGATATGGGGGGAATCCTACTCCCAGAGGGAGTAGGACTCTCCTGGCGCGCCTCTCCTAGGCCGGCCGCACCCCCCCCCCCATTGAGCCTTTATATACGGAGGCATGGGCACCCCAGAAAAACACAAGTTGATCCACGTGATCATATTCTTAGCCGTGTGCGGTGCCCCCTTCCACCATAGTCCTCGATAATATTGTAGCGGTGCTTAAGTGAAGCCCTGCTGCAGTAGTACATCAAGATCGTCACCACGCCGTCGTGCTGACGGAACTCTTCCCCGACACTTTGCTGGATCGGAGTCCGAGGATCGTCATCGAGCTGAACGTGTGCTAGAACTCGGAGGTGCCGTAGTTTCGGTGCTTGATCAGTCGGGCCGTGAAGACGTACGACTACATCAACCAAACGCTTCCGTTGTCGATCTACAAGGGTACGTAGATCATACTCTCCCCTCTCGTTGCTATGCATCACCATGATCTTGCATGAGCGTAGGAAATTTTTGAAATTACTACGAAACCCAACAGTGGCATCCGAGCCTAGGTTTTATGTGTTGATGTTATATGCACGAGTAGAACACAAGTGAGTTGTGGGCGATATAAGTCATACTGCTTACCAGCATGTCATACTTTGGTTCGGCGTTATTGTTGGACGAAGCGGCCCGGACCGACATTACGCGTACGCTTACGCGAGACCGGTTCTCCCGACGTGCTTTGCACAAAGGTGGCTAGCGGGTGACAGTTTCTCCAACTTTAGTTGAACCGAGTGTGGCTACGCCCGGTCCTTGCGAAGGTTAAAACATCACCAACTTGACAAACTATCGTTGTGGTTTTGATGCGTAGGTAAGATTGGTTCTTGCTTAAGCCCGTAGCAGCCACGTAAAACTTGCAACAACAAAGTAGAGGACGTCTAACTTGTTTTTGCAGGGCATGTTGTGATGTGATATGGTCAAAACGTGATGAGATATAAGTTGTTGTATGGGATGATCATGTTTTGTTAAAGTTATCGGCAACTGGCAAAAGCCTTATGGTTGTCTCTTTATTGCATAAGATGCAAGCGCCAAATAATTGCTTTACTTTATCGCTATGCGATAGCAATAGTTGCAAGAGCAATAGTTGGCGAGACGACCGTGTGACGACACATTGATATAGATCAAGATGATGGAGATCATGGTGTCATGCCGGTGACGATAGAGATCATGACAGTACTTTGGAGATGGAGATCAAAGGCGCAAGATGATGATGGCCATATCATGTCACATATTTTGATTGCATATGATGTTTATCTTTTATACATCTTATTTTGCTTAGTTTGACGGTAGCATTTTAAGATGATCTCTCACTAATTATCAAGAAGTGTTCTCCCTGAGGATGCACCGTTGCGAAAGTTCTTTGTGCTGAGACACCACGTGATGATCGGGTGTGATAGGCAATACGTTCAAATACAACGGGTGCAAAATAGTTGCACACGCGGAATACTCAGGTTATACTTGACGAGCCAAGCATATACAGATATGGCCTTGGAACACGGAGACCGAAAGGTCGAGCGTGAATCATATAGTAGATATGATCAACATAGTGATGTTCACCAATGAAACTACTCCATCTCACGTGATGATCGGACATGGTTTAGTTGATTTGGATCACGTAATCACTTAGAGGATTAGAGGGATGTCTATCTAAGTGGGAGTTCTTAAGTAATATGATTAATTGAACTTAAATTTATCATGAACTTAGTCCTGGTAGTATTTTGCAAATTATGTTGTAGATCAATAGCTCGCGTTGTTGCTTCCCTGTGTTTATTTTGATATGTTCCTAGAGAAAATTGTGTTGAAAGATGTTAGTAGCAATGATGCGGATTGGATCCGTGATCTGAGGTTTATCCTCATTGCTGCACAGAAGAATTATGTCCTTGATGCACCGCTAGGTGACGGACCTATTGCAGGAGCAGATGCAGACGTTATGAACGTTTGGCTAGCTCAATATGATGACTACTTGATAGTTTAGTGCACCATGCTTAATGGCTTAGAATCGGGACTTCAAAGACGTTTTGAACGTCATGGAGCATATGAGATGTTCCAGGAGTTGAAGTTAATATTTCAAGCAAATACCCGAGTTGAAGGATATGAAGTCTCCAACAAGTTCTATAGCTAAAAGATGGAGGAGAATCGCTCAACAAGTGAGCATGTGCCCAGATTGTCTGAGTACAACAATCGCTTGAATCAAGTGGGAGTTAATCTTCCAGATAAGATAGTGATTGACAGAATTGTCTAGTCACCATCACCAAGTTAGTAGAACTTCGTGATGAACTATGATATGCAAGGGATAACGGAAACGATTCCCAAGCTCTTCATAATGCGGAAATTGATGAAGGTAGAAATCGAGAAAAACATCAAGTGTTGATGGTAGACAAGACCACTAGTTTCAAGAAAAGGGCAGAGGGAAGAAGGGGAACTTCAAAAAGAACAGCAAGCAAGTTGCTGCTCAAGTGAAGAAGCCCAAGTCTGATCCTAAGCCTGAGACTAAGTGCTTCTACTGCAAAGGGACTGGTCACTGGAAGCGGAACTACCCCAAGTGATTGGCAGATAAGAAGGATGGCTAAGTGAACATAAGTATATTTGATATACATGTTATTGATGTGTACTTTACTAGTGTTTATAGCAACCCCTCAGTATTTTATACTAGTTCAGTTGCTAAGATTAGTAACTCGAAACGGGAGTTGCAGAATAAACAGAGACTAGTTAAGGGTGAAGTGACGATGTGTGTTGGAAGTGGTTCCAAGATTGATATGATCATCATCGCACACTCCCCGTAAATTCGGGATTAGTGTTGAACCTAAATAAGTGTTATTTGGTGTTTACGTTGAGCATGAATATGATTTGATCATGTTTATTGTAATACGGTTATTCATTTAAGTAAGAGAATAAATTGTTGTTCTGTTTACATGAATAAAACCTTATATGGTTACACACCCAATGAAAATAGTTCGTTGGATCTCGATTGTAGTGATACACATAATCATAATATTGAAACCAAAAGATGCAAAGTTAATAATGATAGTGCAACTTATTTGTAGCACTACCGTTTAGGTCATATTGGTGTAAAGCGCATGAAGAAACTCCATGCTGATGGGCTTTTGGAATCACTTGATTATGAATCAGTTGATGCTTGCGAACCATGCATCATGGGCAAGATGACTAAGACTCTGTTCTTCGGAACAATGGAGCGAGCAACAGATTTGTTGGAAATCATACATATTGATGTATGTGGTCCGATGAATATTGAGGCTCGCGATAGGTATCATTATTTTCTGATCTTCACAGATGATTTGAGAAGATATGAGTATATCTACTTGATGAAACAAAGGTCTGAAACATTTGAAAAGTTCAAAGAATTTCAGAGTGAAGTGGAGAATCATCGTAACAAAAATGAAAGTTTCTACGATATGATCGCAGAAGTAAAATATTTGAGTTACGAGTTTGGTCTTCAACTAAAACAATGTGGAATAGTTTCACAAACTCATGCCACCTGGAACACCACAGCATAATGGTGTGTCCGAATGTCATAACCGTACTTTATTAGATATGGTGCGATCTATGATGTCTCTTACCGATCTACCACTATCGTTTTGGGGTTACGCATTAGAGACAGCTGCATTCATGTTAAATAGGGCACCATCTAAGTCCGTTGAGATGACACAATCTGAACTGTGGTTTGGCAAGAAACCAAAGTTGTCGTTTCTGAAAGTTTGGGGCTGCGATGCTTATGTGAAAAAGCTTCAACCTGATAAGCTCGAACCCAAATCGGAGAAATGTGTCTTCATAGGATATCCAAAGGAGACTATTGGATACACCTTCTATCACAGATCCGAAGGCAAGACTTTTTTTGCTAAATTCGGAGTTTTTCTAGAGAAGGAGTTTCTCTCAAAAGAAGTGAGTGGGAGGAAAGTAGAACATGATGAGGTAACTGTACCTGCTCCCTTATTGGAAAGTAGTTCATCACAGAAATCTGTTCCTGTGACTACTACACCAATTAGTGAGGAAGCTAATGATGATGATCATGTAACTTCAGATCAAGTTACTACCAAATCTCGTAGGTAAACCAGAGTGAGATCCGCACCAGAGTGGTACGGTAATCCTGTTCTGGAAGTCATGTTACTAGACCATGACAAACTTGCGAACTATGAGGAAGCGATGATGAGCCCAGATTCCGCAAAATGGTTTGAGGCCATGAAATCTGAGATATGATCCATGTATGAGAACAAAGTATGGACTTTGATGGATTTACCCGATGATCGGCAAGCCATAGAAAATAAATGGATCTTCAAGAGGAAGACGGACGCTGATAGTAGTGTTACTATCTACAAAGCTAGAATTGTCGCAAAAGGTTTTCGACAAGTTCAAGGTGTTGACTACGATGAGATTTTCTCACTCGTATCTATGCTTAAGTCTGTCCGAATCATGTTAGCAATTGCCGCATTTTACGAAATCTGGCAAATGGATAAACAAAACTGCATTCCTTAATGGATTTACTAAAGAAGAGTTGTATACGATGCAACTAGAAGGTTTTGTCGATCCTAAAGGTGTTAACTAAATATGCAAGCTCCAGCGATCCATCTATGGACTGGTGCAAGAATCTCGGAGTTGGAATATACGCTTTGATAAGTTGATCAAAGCATATAGTTTTATACAGACTTGCGGTGAAGCCTGTATTTACAAGAAAGTGAGTGGGAGCACTACATCATTTCTGATAAGTATATGTGTATGACATATTGTTGATCGGAAATAATGTAGAATTATTCTGCAAAGCATAAAGGAGTGTTTGAAAGGAGTTTTTCAAAGAAAGACCTCGGTAAAGCTGCTTACATATTGAGTATCAAGATCTATAGAGATAGATCAAGACGCTTGATAAGTTTTTCAATGAGTACATACCTTGACAAGTTTTGAAGTAGTTCAAAATGGAACAGTCAAAGAAAAAGTTTCTTGCCTGTGTTACAAGGTGTGAAGTTGAGTAAGACTCAAAGCCTGACCACGGCAGAAGATAGAAAGAAAATGAAAGTCATTCCCTATGCCTCAGTCATAGGTTCTATAAAGTATGCCATGCTGTGTACTAGATCTATTGTATACCATACACTGTGTTAAGAGAGGGAGTACAATAGTGATCTAAGAGTAGATCAATGGACAGCGGTCAAAATTATCCTTACTGGAATAAGGATATGTTTCTCGATTACGGAGGTGACAAAAGGTTCGTCGTAAAGGGTTACGTCGATGCAAGCTTTGACACTAATCTAGATGACTCTAAGTCTCAATCTGGATACATATTGAAAGTGGGAGCAATTAGCTAGAGTAGCTCCATGCAGAGCATTGTTGACATAGAAATTTGCAAAATGCATGCGGATCTGAATGTGGCAGACCCGTTGACTAAACTTCTCTCACAAGCAAAACATGATCACTTTTTGGGTCTTAATCACATAGCGATGTGAACTAGATTATTGAATCTAGTAAACCCTTTGGGTGTTAGTCACATGGAGATGTGAACCAATCACATAAAGATGTGAACTATTGATGTTAAATCACATGGCGATGGGATCAAGATTATTGACTCTAGTGCAAGTGGGACACTGAAGGAAATATGCCCTAGAGGCAATAATAAAGTTATTATTTATTTCCTTATATCATGATAAATGTTTATTATTCATGCTAGAATTGTATTAACCGGAAACATAATACATGTGTGAATACATAGACAAACAGAGTGTCACTAGTATGCCTCTACTTGACTAACTCGTTAATCAAAGATGGTTATGTTTCCTAACCATGGACAAAGAGTTGTTAGTTGATTAACGGGATCACATCATTAGTTGAATGATCTGATTGACATGACCCATTCCATTAGCTTAGCACCCAATCGTTTAGTATGTTGCTATTGCTTTCTTCATGACTTATACATGTTCCTGTGACTATGAGATTATGCAACTCCCGTTTGCCGGAGGAACACTTTGTGTGCTACCAAATGTCACAACGTAACTGGGTGATTATAAAGGTGCTCTACAGGTGTCTCCAAAGGTACATGTTGGGTTGGCGTATTTCGAGATTAGGATTTGTCACTCCGATTGTCGGAGAGGTATCTCTGGGCCCTCTCGGTAATGCACATCACTTAAGCCTTGCAAGCATTGCAACTAGTGAGTTAGTTGCGGGATGATGTATTACAGAACGAGTAAAGAGACTTGCCAGTAACGAGATTGAACTAGGTATAGGACAACGATGATCGAATCTCGGGCAAGTAACATACCGATGACAAAGGGAACAACGTATGTTGTTATGCGGTCTGACCGATAAAGATCTTCGTAGAATATGTAGGAGCCAATATGGGCATCTAGGTCCCGCTATTGGTTATTGACCAGAGACGTGTCTCGGTCATGTCTACATTGTTCTCGAACCCGTAGGGTCCGCACGCTTAAGGTTACGATGACAGTTATATTATGAGTTTATGCATTTTGATGTACCGAAGGTTGTTCGAAGTCCCGGATGTGATCACGGACATGACGAGGAGTCTCGAAATGGTTGAGACATAAAGATTGACATATTGGAAGCCTATGTTTGGATATCGGAAGTGTTCCGGGTGAAATCAGGATTTTACCGGAGTACCGGGAGGTTACCGGGACCCCCCGGGAGCTATATGGGCCTTAGTGGGCCTTAGTGGAAAAGAGAAGGGGCAGCCCAAGATGGGCCGCGCGCCCCTCCCCTCCCTTGGTCCGAATAGGACAAGGAGAGGGGGCCGGCCTCTCTCTCTCTTTTCCCCCCTCCGCGAATCCTATTCCAACTAGGATTGGGGGGGGGATCCTACTCCCAGAGGGAGTAGGACTCTCCTGGCGCGCCTCTCCTAGGCCGGCCGCACCCCCCCCCATTGAGCCTTTATATACGGAGGCAGGGGCACCCCAGAAAAACACAAGTTGATCCACGTGATCATATTCTTAGCCGTGTGCGGTGCCCCCTTCCACCATAGTCCTCGATAATATTGTAGCGGTGCTTAGGCGAAGCCCTGCTGCAGTAGTACATCAAGATCGTCACCACGCCGTCGTGCTGATAGAACTCTTCCCCGACACTTTGCTGGATCGGAGTCTGGGGATCGTCATCGAGCTGAACGTGTGCTAGAACTCGGAGGTGATGTAGTTTCGGTGCTTGATCGGTCGGGCCGTGAAGACGTACGACTACATCAACCAAACGCTTCCGTTGTCGATCTACAAGGGTACGTAGATCATACTCTCCCCTCTCGTTGCTATGCATCACCATGATCTTGCATGAGCGTAGGAAATTTTTGAAATTACTATGAAACCCAACACTTACGGGCATCCTTGAAGAGAGTAGGCCAATAAAAACCAGATTGCAGTACCTTATGTGCAGTTCTATCTCCAGCGTGGTGTCCTCCATAAGACTCGGAGTGGCACTTGCGTAGGATCTGTTCCTGTTCATGCTCAGGTACACAACGTCTAATAACACCATCTACTCCTTTATAAAGATGTGGGTCATCCCAAAAGTAATGTCTCAAATCATAGAAGAACTTTTTCTGTTGCTGGTATGTGAAGCTAGGTGGTATAAACTTAGCAACAATATAATTAGCATAATCAACATACCATGGAGTACTACGAGAAGTACTTATAACATTTAATTGTTCATCAGGAAAGTTATCATTAATAGGCAGTGGGTCATCAAGAATATTTTCTAACCTAGACAAGTTGTCTGCAACGGGGTTCTCAGCTCCCTTTCTATCAACAATATGCAAATCAAATTCTTGCAGCAAGAGAACCCATCTAATAAGTCTAGGTTTAGCATCTTTCTTTTCCATAAGATATTTAATAGTAGCATGATCAGTGTGAATAGTTACTTTAGAATCAACAATATAAGATCTGAACTTATCACAAGCAAATACAACTGCTAAAAGTTCTTTTTCAGTAGTAGCATAATTTCTTTGAGCATTGTCTAGAGTCTTACTAGCATAATGAATAACATTTAATTTCTTATCAACTCTTTGCCCTAGAACAGCACCTACAGCATAATCACTAGCATCACACATAATTTCAAAGGGTAAATTCCAATCAGGTGGCTGAACAACAGTTGCAGAGACTAATGCTTTCTTAAGTATTTCAAATGCTTCTACACAATCATCATGAAAGACAAATGGTATATCTTTTTGCAATAAATTAGTCAGAGGCCGAGAAATTTTTGAGAAGTCCTTAATGAACCTCCTATAAAATCCAGTGTGACCAAGGAAACTTCTTATACCTTTGATGTCCTTGGGACATGGCATATTTTCAATAGCATCAACCTTGGCTTTATCAACTTCAATACCTCTTTCAGAAACTTTGTGCCCCAAGACAATACCTTCATTAACCATAAAGTGGCACTTTTCCCAATTCAAGACAAGATTAGTTTCTTCACATCTCTGCAAAACTCGATCATGATTGCTCAACCAATCATCAAAAGAGGAACCATAGACGGAAAAGTCATCCATGAAAACCTCACAAATCTTTTCACAAAAGTCAGAGAATATAGCCATCATGCAACTTTGAAAGGTAGCAGGTGCGTTGCATAAACCAAAAGGCATACGTCTATAAGCAAAAGTACCAAAAGGGCATGTAAAAGTAGTCTTAGATTGATCCCTAGCCGACACAGGTATTTGAGAGAAACCAGAATAACCATCTAGAAAGCAATAGTGTGTATCTTTGCATAATCTTTCCAGCATTTGATCAATAAAAGGTAAGGGGTAATGATCTTTCTTAGTAGCTTTATTTAATTTGCGGAAATCAATTACCATCCTATAACCTGTGATAATTCTTTGTGGAATTAATTCATCTTTATCATTAGGAACAACAGTAATACCTCCCTTCTTAGGGATACAATGGACAGGACTTACCCACTCACTATCAGCAACGGGATAGATTTTACCTGCCTCAAGAAGCTTAAGTATTTCTTTTCTTACCACTTCTTTCATTTTAGGATTCAGACGTCATTGAGGATCAAGAACTGGTTTGGCATCTGCTTCCAAATTTATTTTATGTTGACATAGAGTGGGACTAATGCCCTTAAGATCATCAAGAGTATATCCAATAGCAGCACGATGCTTCTTCAGAGTTTTCAATAATCTTTCTTCTTCATGCTCTGAAAGGTTAGCACTAATAATAACAGGATATATCTTCTTTTCATCAAGATAAGCATATTTAAGATTATCAGGCAAAGGTTTAAGTTCAAACACGGGATCACCCTTGGGTGGAGGAGGATCCCCTAAAATTTCAACAGGCAAATTGTGTTGCAGAATAGGTTCCTGTTTAAAGAATACTTCATCTATTTCCCTTCTTTCATTCATGAACATATTATTTTCATGGTCTAGTAAATAGTGTTCTAAAGGATCACTAGGAGGTACGATAATAGAAGCAAGACCAATAATTTCATCCTTACTAGGAAATTCTTCCTCACGATGTTGTTTACTAAATTTAGAGAAATTAAACTCATGAACCATATCATCCAAGCCAACAGTAACAACATTCTTTGGGCAATCTATGGTAGCATTGACAGTATTTAAGAAGGGTCTACCAAATATAATGGGACAAAAGCTATCTTGCAGAGAAGTAAGAAGAAGAAAATCAGCAGGATATTTAGTTTTCCCACACAAGACTTTAACATCTCTAACAATTCCAATTGGTGAAATAGTATTTCTATTGGCAAGTTTAATTGTGACATCAATATCTTCTATCTCTGCAGGTGCAATATCATGCATAATTTCTTTGTAAAATCATGAGGTGTAACACTAGCACTGGCACCCATATCACATAAGCCATGATAACAATGATCTCCTATTTAACAGAAATAACAGGCACGCCTACCACAGGTCTATGTTTATCTTTAGCACAGGGTTTAGCAATTCTAGCAGTTTCTCCTTCGAACTGAATAACATGCCCATCAATATTATCAGACAAGAGATCTTTAACAATAGCAATATTAGGTTCTACTTTAACTTGCTCATGAGGTGTATAAGTTCTAATATTTATTTTATGAACAATAGTTGAAGCTTTAGCATGATCCTTTACTCTAACAGGGAAAGGTGGTTTCTCAACATAAGAAGTAGGAACAATAGGATCATTATAGGTGCAGCTACTTTTACTTCTATGGGAGGATGATATTTAAACCACTTCTCCTTAGGGAGATCAACATAAGTAGCAAATGATTCACAGAAAGAAGCTACTATCTCAGAGTCAAGTCCATATTTAGTGCTAAAGTTGCGGAAAATATCGGTATCCATAAAAGATTTAACACAATCAAACTTAGGTGTCATACCTGACTCTTTACCTTCGTCGAGGTCCCAATCTTCAGAGTTGTGTTTAATTCTATCCAATAAATTCCATCTGAATTCAATAGTCTTCATCATAAAAGAGCCAGCACAAGAAGTATCGAGCACCTCACTTATGATTAACCTCTATTGCAAACATCCGCAACTACAACAAAAGTATTAAGGTAAACCTAACCATAGCATGAAACAAGTGGATCCAAATCAGCCCCTTACGAAGCAACACATAAACTAGGGTTTAAGCTTCTGTCACTCTAGCAACCCATCATCTACTTATTACTTCCCAATGCCTTCCTCTAGGCCCAAATAATGGTGAAGTGTTATGTAGTCGACGTTCACATAACACCACTAGAGGCTAGACAACATACATCTTATCAAAATATCAAACGAATACCAAATTCACATGACTACTAATAGCAAGACTTCTCCCTTGTCCTCAGGAACAAACGTAATTACTCACAAAGCATATTCATGTTCATAATCAGAGGGGTAATAATATGCATATAGGATCTGAACATATGATCTTCCACCAAATAAACCAACTAGCATCAACTACAAGGTGTAATCAACACTACTAGCAACCTACTAGCACCAATCCCGGACTTTGAGACAAGAATTGGATACAAGAGATGAGCTAGGGTTTGGAGATGAGATGGTGCTGGTGAAGATGTTGATGGAGATTACCTTCTCCCGATGAGAGGAGCGTTGGTGATGACGATGGTGATGATTTCCCCCTCCGGGAGGGAAGTATCCCCAGCAGAACAGCTCTGTCGGAGCTCTAGATTGGATCCGCCAAGGTTCCGCCTCGTGGCGGCGGAGTCTCGTCCCGAAAAGTTCCTCCCTATTTTTTTCTCATCGAAAGACTTCATATAGGAGAAGATGGACGTAGGAGAGCCACCAGGGGGCCCACGAGGTAGGGGGCGCGCCCTAGGGGGGCGCCCCCCACCCTCATGAGAAGGGTGTGGGCCCCCTGGCCTTCATCTTTGGCGAGGATTTTTCTTTATTTATTTTAAGACGTTCCGTGGAGTTTCAGGACTTTTGGAGTTGCGCATAATAGGTCTCTAATATTTGCTCCTTTTCCAGCCTAGAATTCCAGCTGCCGGCATTCTCCCTCCTTATGTAAACCTTGTAAAATAAGAGAGAATAGCCATAAGTATTGTGACATAAAGTGAAATAACAGTCCATAATGCAATAAATATCGATATAAAATCATGATGCAAAATGGACGTATCAGGCCGTACCAGGCCGTCCGTGGAGCCACGTCATGGGCCGTAGGTAGGCAAGTCTGGGTACCCCCTTTCCCAGAACGCCGACAGTAGCCCCCGGGCCCAAGGCGCGCTCGGACTTGACTTGGAGGCGAAGCCAAGGGGCAAGTGTGGAGCGTCGCGGGCCCCAACCGCCTGCGGCCTCGGTCGACGCTTGGCGCTTTATGGGATGTGGGTGTCTTCGCTTCCCCGCGCAGCCTCGGCAACCGTTCGACTTGACAAGAGCCTGCTACACGCAGAATGATCATCATTACTGGGGATCATGGAGGCCGGCGGTTGGCCTCCCTCTGGCTACAAATGGGGAGAGGGGCGGAGCCCCCTTTGCTCATCTCCATTTGCTCGTTGCTTCCTCCTTCTTCTTCTTTCTCGTCTCGCCGTCTTGCCGAAGCGTCCATGGCGCCAACAAGGAGGTTTATCGTGGCAGAGAAGGGAAAAACCCCTCGAGAGGAGCCAGGGCCACTCCCGCCAAAGAAAAGGCTCGGCCGCTCCCGTGACGCCGGCGAGGGGCAGGAGGTGACGCAACCTTGGTATGAGCGGCCTCCACCTGGCTCACGTGCAGGGGCACCGCCCAACGCCGCGCGGGTCGGGGTCGCAGAGGACAGGCCGTGGCTGCACGGCCAGCCCTCTTGCAAACTCATGCCGAGGGCACATCATGCAAGTTCATGGTGTGGGCGGTAATGCCGCCGCGCACGTGGATCCGGCTCCCGAGGTTCTTCACCGAGCAGATACTGCCGAGGGGGGCCGCCAAGCTATGGCTGCAAGATGCTGGGTGCTGCATGTAGCTAAGCTATGGAGCCGGAGGTCGAGGTCCTCCCCCAGGGCGACATCTTCATGACTCAAGGATGGGGCAAGGTCACGTGCGCCTGCTGCGCGGAAGGGGCCCTCGCCATCCACTTCTAGTATGACGAAGCCTCCACGCTTTTCTTCAGCTGTGAAACATGAAATACATCATGAACTCCTGACAGTCCTTCAGGTAACTCCAACTTGTTGGCAACTTCTCCCATACGTTCCAAAATTCGATACGGTCCTACAAATCTCGGGGATAACTTTCCCTTAACTCCAAAACGTTTCACTCCCCACAGGGGTGACACTCGCAGATATGCTCTGTCTCCAATTTCATAGGTTATTTCCTTGCGTTTCGAATCTGCATAACTCTTCTACCTGGACTGAGCTACCTTCAGTGTATCACGGATCAGCTTAACCTTTTCTTCAGACTCCTTGATCAAATCTGGTCCAAACAATTGTTGGTCTCCAACTTCATCCCACATCAACGGTGTTCTGCACCTTCGTCCGTACAGGGCTTCAAACGGTGCCATCTTCAAACTGGCTTGATAGCTATTGTTGTATGATAACTCCGCGTAAGGCAAATTGTCATCCCAACTAGATCCATAATCTAGCACACAGGCCCTCAACATGTCCTCCAGAATCTGGTTGACTCTCTCAGCCTGTCCATCGGTCTGCGGGTGGAATGTTGTACTGAACTCCAACCTTGTCCCCAAAGTTTGGTTCAGCTGATGCCAAAACTTTGAAGTAAATTGTGTTCCTCTATCTGATACGATGGTCCTTGGAACTCCATGCAGACATACGATCCTGTTCATATATATTTTGGCCAACTTTGCACTTGTATAGGTGGTTTTCACCGGGATAAAGTGAGCTACTTTGGTCAAGCGATCAACTACTACCCATATAGAATCATATCCTGATTTGGTCCTGGGCAATCCGGTGATGAAATCCATGCCAAGTTTATCCCACTTCCATTCGGGTATCAGCATCGGCTGTAACAATCCTGCCAGCTTTTGATGCTCTGCATTCAATCTTTGACACACATCGCATATGGCTACATACTCAGCAATATCCTTCTTCATACCAGTCCACCAGAAACGTCCTTCAAATCCAAATACATCTTGGTGTTTCCGGGGTGTATCGAGTATGGTGAGTCATGAGCCTCCTGGAGTATTAACTTCCTGATCTTTGTGTCATTGGGCATATAAACACGGTCCTCAAACCATAAGGTGTCGTGCTCATCCTCACGAAAACCTTTGGCCTTTCCTTCTCTCATTCTCTCTTTTATCTCGGCAATCTCTTTGTCATCCTTCTAAGCTTCTCGAATCTTTCCTAACAATGTAGACTGAACCTCCATTGTTGCAACAAAACCTCTAGGAACAATCTCCAATCGAAGTTCCCTGAGATCCTCTGCTAACTCCTTTGGCAATCCCGTGCTCACTAGGGTATTAGCATAACTCTTCCGACTCAAAGCATCGGCTACAACATTGGCCTTGCCTGGATGATAGTGAAGCTTCATGTCATAATCCTTTATAAGCTCCAACCATCTTCGCTGCCTAAGGTTCGGCTCCTTCTGTGTGAAAATGTACTTCAAACTCTTATGATCCGTGTACACATCACAACGATTTCCAATAAGGTAATGTATCTAGGTCTTCAACACATGCACTACGGCTGCTAACTCACTAGTAGAAAAAGGGCCTATAGTCCCGGTTCGTAAGGGCCTTTAGTTCCGGTTCCGGAACCGGGACTAAAGTGTCGGTACTAATACCTCCCCCCTTTAGTCCCGGTTCAATCCAGAACCGGGACTAAAGGCCCTCCACGTGGGCAGTGCGCAGAGCCCAGTCAGGAGACCCTTTGGTCCCGGTTGGTGGCACCAACCGGGACCAATAGGCATCCACGCGTCAGCATTTCTGTGGCTGGGGTTTTTGTTTTTTTTTGAAAGGGGGGGGGGGTGGGGGTTTTGGGGGGTTAATTTAGGTGTTTCATATATTGTGTTAGCTAGCTATAATTAATAGAGAGAAGTTTCCTCTCTTATGTCCGTGCTTGGTCGACGCTACGTACTATACATACGTATAGAGAGGACTAGACACGCTGGCTAGCTAGTAAGCAAACGAAGGAAACAGAAGATCGTCATGAACATATATGCATACAGAGAGAAGTGATATCAACCACCTCTCCTTCTCCGAGAGATTGGTCGAACAACAAGTTCTCGTATATCTATCTGACACTACTGGCTACATATATACAATAATTATCTCTTACAAATATAATCATACGGACTCAGGGTCCACATAGAATTCTCCGTCTTCAGGGATCACGTGGTCAAGAAAGAATGCCGCCAATTCCTCTTGAATTGCTCGCATGCGAGCTGGTGCTAGGAGTTCATCCCGCTTCCGAAACATCTAATTTGAAGAAGGGGGTCAATACATATATATATGAATGAATGAAACTCAACACAAATGATGGTAATAAAATAAAATTGTGAATGTTGTTATTTACGTACTTCATATTGTTCCTTAGAGTACCCGCCCCGCTCACAGGTCGTGTGGCGGATGGACTCGCAGATGTAGTATCCACAGAAATCATTCCCTTGTTCCTGCCACAACCACTTTACAAGAAATAGAGGTCAATCTAACTGATAAGCAAGAATGCTAAATGGTATTGATGAAACTAGCGCTTGAATCACTAGGAGATGCGCGGAACATGCTACTATAGTACTTACTTTCGGGTGTCTAAATTCCAGCTCCTTCGACAGTCCCGGAACTGTTTTGGTGAATTTTCTCCAAACCCTGCCGGACAAAGAAAACAATTACTTGATATCAGGAAATGAACAAAGTTGCTGATATGGTGGATAATGATCGATTTAACTTACTTCTGGAGTATTTGAGTCATGTCTGCATAGTCCTGGGGATCTTTTCGTTTAGAGTCTAAGACGGTTACTACTCCCTGCTCAAGCTTAATCTCTAGGAGAATATAGTGGAAACTGCACACACATGCATAACTCATCAATTACATTACTATAACCTTGACTAATATATAAGGGAAACCGAATACGCACAAGACAGTAACACTCACCTGAAGTTGTAAGGAAAGAGTATTATATCTTTGTTTTGATTTATTACGAATGATCGTAGCAAGTTGGCCTCGGTAGCTGCGGCATGAAGTTTAACCTCAGTTGCATCTATGAGATATGTGTTAATGAACCCAATATCACCGACTTGTCTTTTCTTCAATTCGGCGATCTTCAATCTGCATAATATAGTGAGGATGATTATAAATACATGCAATGAAAGAGCTAAGCTATATAGAGAAACTTAATGACAGAAGTAGTACTACTTACAGACAGTAGCAGGCGACCGTTGTTTTATCGAGGGCCAATTGATTGAAAAACTGATAGAACTCCTCAAATGGAATAGGCAACAGATCAATTCCAACGAGGTCATGCTCCTTTTTAACTTTCACATACAAAGTACTCCTCCCCCCAGAGTCTCTGCAGATTTTCAAGTACCAATCATGCAATCTTCGCATCATCGTTGATAGAGATCTTTCATCTTTGACGAGAGGCTTCCCGTACTCGTATCTTTGTATCTGCACGTCCATGGGTTCATAATGTACTTCGTCGGGCAGGTAATCTGCAAGATTGCTATAACCGGGCACCATCCTCGGATAATTAGCGACATTGTGGCTAGGCACCTTGAGCGGGGGGCACGATTGCTTCGCTTGTTCGCCGAGCTGGGCAATTTGTTTCCCAGCTCGTCGTTCTTTCAGCCTTTGATCACTGACAGTACTTCCCGACCGCTCCGCTTTGGCAAATTCCTTTCCAATAATGCGGTCATAGTTTCCTTTCGGCGGATCAGACTTCGGTGGTTTTGTCAGGGCAGCCAGAGTGTGCTTCACTTTCACCCGATCTACCTTCTCCTCCGGAGGTGGATGTTTCTTTGCTTTCACCCCTTCAAAGAAGTTCCTCACTTCTTCTCGCGCGATCTTGGCGTTCTCCTCCAGGGTCCTCTCATATGGTAACTTCTCTGGAGTCTTCAGAGAAGGACCGAATCTGTATGTCCTCCCGCCTCTGGTTGTACTGCTAGACGCCGACCGAGCAGACGTAGTGGTTGTCTTCTTTACTTGCTTAAGAGGCGGAGGAGAAGGACTACGACGCGCCGGAGCAGCTGGAGCGGCGGCAGGTCTCTTCCGCCCTTGCTGACGAGGTGGAGAAGGAGGAGGCTGGATGCTCGGGCGCGTCGGCGCAGGCGGAGAAGGAGGCGGAGTGCCGCCACGCGCCGGAGAAGGAGCCGGCCGAGGGCCCTGATCGTCACTCGCCGGAGGAGGAGGCGGTGGAGGCGGAGTGCCCTGACTCTCCGGAGGAGGAGGAGGAGGCGGTGGCGTCCAGTTTGGAAGGTTGATGAGCTCCTTCGCCATAGGCATGGAGTCTTTAGAGCAGACCCCAGCCGAGTCTCCCCTTCACCGGTAGGGTGGTCAAGCTGGAGGTCCTCAAATCCCTCCGTTATCTCATCCACCATCACCCTAGCATATCCTTCTGGAATTGGCCGGCAGTGAAAAGTTGCGCCGGGTTCAGTAGGATAAACAGAGCCAACAGCCGCCTTGACCTTCAAATTCATCCATTGCGTCATAAGGTGGCAATTTTGAGACTCCGTTATAGCATCCACGGGATAGCTGGCAGGAGCCATCAAGGCATGCTCCGGCTGAAGCAGCTCGGTGGAAGCCACGCTGCTTCTGCACTGAGATGGCGGGGTAGCTTCGGGGGAGGCTTCGGCAGTACGCTTGCTGCGATTTGCTTCTCGTTCCTCTATCGCGTCTACCCTTGCTTGCAGCGCCTGCATTTGGGTCTGCTGCACTTTTTTCCTCCTCTCATGGGATTTGTAACCGCCTGCGTCCGGAAACCCAACCTTCCACGGAATGGAGCCTGGCGTGCCTCGTGTCCGTCCAGGGTGCTCAGGATTCCCGAGGGCTATTGTGAGCTCGTCGTTCTCTCTGTCTGGAAAGAACGTCCCTTCCTGCGCTGCTTCGATATACTGCTTAAGCTTACTGACTGGTATGTCCATTTGATCGTTTGTCCAAATACACTTCCCTGTTACAGGGTCCAGGGTTCCGCCAGCCCCGAAGAACCAAGTCCGGCAACGGTCTGGCCAGTTAATTGTCTCTGTTTCGATCCCTTTATGAACCAGATCATTCTCAGTCTTGGACCACTTAGGCCGGGCTACGAGGTAGCCACCTGACCCCGTGCGATGGTGAAGCTTCTTCTTCGCATCATTTTGCTTGTTTGTCGCCGACATCTTCTGACTCTTTTCCGATGTCTTGTGGGCCACAAATGCGGGCCAGTGATCTCTGATCTTCTCATATCTGCCCTTGAATTCTGGTGTCTCATTATTTTCGACAAACTTATTCAGCTCTTTCTTCCACCTCCTGAATAGTTCTGGCATCCTCTTCAGAGCAAAAGACTTGATTAATTTCTCTTTAACTGGGTTCTCTGGATTATCCTCAGGCGGTAGGGTGAAATTTGACTTCAGCTCAGTCCAAAGATCATTTTTCTGCATATCATTGACATAAGAGACCTCAGGGTCTTCTATAGCCGGCTTAAACCATTGCTGGATGCTTATCGGGATCTTGTCCCTAACCAGAACCCCGCACTGAGCAACAAATGTGCTCTTTGTCCGGAGGGGTTCAATAGGTTGGCCGTCGGGCGCGATTGCTATGATCTCAAACTTTTCATCCGAGCTCAACTTTTTCTTCGGGCCTCGTCTCTTTACCGAAGTTGTGCTCGATCCAGAGGGCTAGAAAAAAGAACAAAGACTTAATTAATATGTGTACATACCAAAACAATGAATGCATCAATCAGCTAGTCAGCATAGGCTTAACTAATATATATACCTGGCCGGACTCGGTTCGGTCACCGGAGCCGTCCTCACGGTCTCCTTCTTGCACCGGCATTGGGTCACCGGAGCCGTCCTCATGTTCTTCTTCTTGCACCAGCATTAGGTCACCGTAGCCAGCTTGTTCACCCTCTCCTTCCAGACCATCCGGGGCGGCGCGGGCGACGACGGGGCGGCGCGGGGCGCGGGCGACGACGGGGGCTGCGACGACGTGCGCGGGCGACGAGGACGAGAATGAGGAACTGAATGAAATTTTTGACAAGTGTTGTATATATAGCAAGAGCATATGGTCCCGGTTCGTGCTACGACCCGGGACTAATGCTCCCTTTAGTCCCGGTTGGTGCGACGAACCGGGACCAAAGGCCAATTTTCAGTAGCCAAAAGGGCGGGAAGTGAAGGCCATTGGTCCCGGTTGGTGGCACCAACCGGGACTAAAGGGGGGCAATGGTCACGGTTGGTGCCACGAACCGTGACCAATGCCCCCTTTAGTCCCGGTTGGTGCCACCAACCGGGACCAATGGCCTTGTGTTGCCCCGCGCCCAAAAGTTTAGTCCCACATCGCTAGCTGAAGGGCACCGGCACTGGTTTATAAGCGCTGGTGTGCCTCCCCATTCGAGCTCCTCTCTAATGCAGGCTTTCGGGCCTAAACTTGCTACTGCCTGTGGGCCTATTGCGCCTTCTGCGGGCCGGAATCCTGGCCCATGTAGGGTTTCTAGTCGTATTCAGGCCATGGAGGCCCAGTAGGAGGCATTTTTTTGGTTTTTTCTTTTTTATTTCTACATTTTTTTGGTTTTTTATTTTTTTTATTTCTACTTACAACTAAATACTTACAGTTTTTTAGTGATTTCTTTTTGCTTTTAGGTCACAAAAATTATAAACTTTCTGTTAGTGCCATTAGTTTTAAATTTTGAATAGTTTAAATTTGAATTTTTAAAAATTTGTGTGAATCACTAGTTTATGAATAACTTTACTATAAAAATAGAATTTTTTCTATTTATTTTTTATTTCTACTTACAACTAAATACTTACAGTTTTTTAGTGATTTCTTTTTGCTTTTAGGTCACAAAAATTATAAACTTTCTGTTAGTGCCATTAGTTTTAAATTTTGAATAGTTTAAATTTGAATTTTTAAAAATTTGTGTGAATCACTAGTTTATGAATAACTTTACTATAAAAATAGAATTTTTTCTATTTATTTTTTATTTCTACTTACAACTAAATACTTACAGTTTTTTAGTGATTTCTTTTTGATTTTAGGTCACAAAAATTATAAACTTTCTGTTAGTGCCATTAGTTTAAATTTTGAATAGTTTAAATTTGAATTTTTAAAAATTTGTGTGAATCACTAGTTTATGAATAACTTTACTATAAAAATAGAATATTTTTTCTTCTTTGCTATTTATTTTTTATTTATACTTACAATTAAATACTTATTGTTTGATTTTAGGTCACAAAAATTATATTCTTTTTGCTATTGAAGAATATTATAGTTTTATTTTAGTTGATCATAACATAATATTTTAATTGATTGTTTTTATTTTCATAAAAGTTTTGTAGTTCATTATGTTTGCTATTAATTCATTATTTGAGCTAAATGACTCTGAAATTGGAAAGCATTTCAAAATGAACTCTGAAAAGGTTGAAAGTTGGCATGTTATCATCATTTCACCCACATAGCATGTTCCAAAAAGTAGAGAGGGTTACGACAAAAACTTGATGCACTTCGTGTACAAAATGGACAATCACTTTCGAAGTATCAAAGTTTCGAACCATAAGACATGAAAGCATTTCAAATGAACTCTGAAAAAGTTGAAAGTTGGGATTGTATCATAATTTCACCCACATAGCATGTGCATGCACAAAACGGACAATGGTAGCATGTTCGTCTGTTACAAATTTGGCATGGTATCATCATAATAGTTGCGGGAGAAAGTCTTCACTTTTTCTTTGCTTGTGTCATTTGCTTATTGCGCCGTAACCATGGATAATCTTCATTGTTTATCAGGATGCTTGGGTTAGCCTTGACATTGAAGGGAGGAATTTCATGAAACTTTTCATAATCTTCAGACATGTCTGTCTTGCCGTCCACTCCCAGGATGTCCCTTTTTCCTGAAAGAACTATGTGGCGCTTTGGCTCATCGTATGATGTATTCGCTTCCTTATCTTTTCTTTTTCTCGGTTTGGTAGACATGTCCTTCACATAGATAACATGTGCCACATCATTGGCTAGGACGAACGGTTCGTCAGTGTACCCAAGATTTTTCAGATCCACTGTTGTCATTCCGTACTGTGGGTCTACCTGTACCCCGCCGCCTAACAGATTGACCCATTTGCACTTAAACAAAGGGACCTTAAAATCAGGTCCGTAGTCAAGTTCCCATATGTCCACTATGTAACCATAATATGTGTCCTTTCCGCTCTCGGTTGCTGCATCAAAGCGGACACCGCTGTTTTGGTTGGTGCTCTTTTGATCTTGGGCGATCGTGTAAAATGTATTCCCATTTATCACGTATCCTTTGTAAGTCAATACAGTCAAAGATGGTCCCCTTGACAACAAGTACAACTCATCACAAATAGTGTTGTCACCTCTGAGACGTGTTTCCAACCAACTGCTGAAAGTCCTGATGTGTTCACATGTAATCCAGTCGTCGCACTGCTCCGGGTGTTTGGAGCGCAGACTGTTCTTGTGTTCATCGACATACGGGGTCACCAAGGTAGAGTTCTGTAGAACTGTGTAGTGTGCTTGAGACCAAGAATATCCGTCCCTGCATATTATTGAGTCTCTTCCAAGAGTGCCTTTTCCAGTCAGTCTCCCCTCATCCCGCGATTTAGGGAGACCTATCTTGTTAAGGCCAGGAATGAAGTCAACACAAAACCCGATAACATCCTCTGTTTCATGGCCCATGGAGATGCTTCCTTCTGGCCTAGCGCGATTACGGACATATTTCTTTAGGACTCCCATGAACCTCTCAAAGGGGAACATATTGTGTAGAAATACGGGCCCCAGGATGACAATCTCGTCGACTAGATGAACTAGGACGTGCGTCATGATATTGAAGAAGGATGGTGGGAACACCAGCTCGAAACTGACAAGACATTGCGCCACATCACTCCTTAGCCTTGGTACGATTTCTGGATCGATCACCTTCTGAGAGATTGCATTGAGGAATGCACATAGCTTCACAATGGCTAATCGGACGTTTTCCGGTAGAAGCCCCCTCAATGCAATCGGAAGCAGTTGCATCATAATCACGTGGCAGTCATGAGACTTTAGGTTCTGAAACTTTTTCTATGGCATATTTACTATTCCCTTTATATTCGACGAGAAGCCAGTCGTGACCTTCATACTGAGCAGGCATTCAAAGAAGATTTCTTTCTCTTCTTTCGTAAGAGCGTAGCTGGCAGGACCTTTATACTGCTTCGGAGGCATGCCGTCTTTTTCGTGCAAACGTTGCAGGTCCTCTCGTGCCTCAGGTGTATCTTTTGTCTTCCCATACACGCCCAAGAAGCCTAGCAGGTTCACGCAAAGGTTCTTCGTCACGTGCATCACGTCGATTGAGGAGCGGACCTCTAGGTCTTTCCAGTAGGGTAGGTCCCAAAATATAGATTTCTTCTTCCACATGGGTGCGTGTCCCTCAGCGTCATTCAGAATAGCTAGTCCACCGGGACCCTTTCCAAAGATTACGTAGTGTAAATCATTGACCATAGCAAGCACGTGATCACCGGTGCGCATGGCGGGCTTCTTCCGGTGATCTGCCTCGCCTTTGAAATGCTTGCCTTTCTTTCGACATTGATGGTTGGTCGGAAGAAATCGACGATGGCCCAGGTACACATTCTTCCTGCATTTGTCCAGGTATATACTTTCAGTGTCATCTAAACAATGCGTGCATGCGTGGTATCCTTTATTTGTCTGTCCTGAAAGGTTACTGAGAGCGGGCCAATCATTGATGGTCACGAACAGCAACGCCTTAAGGTTAAATTCCTCCTGTCTATGCTCATCCCACGTACGTACACCATTTCCATTCCACAGCTGTAAAAGTTCTTCAACTAATGGCCTTAGGTACACATCAATTTCGTTGCCGGGTTGCTTAGGGCCTTGGATGAGAACTGGCATCATAATGAACTTCCGCTTCATGCACATCCAAGGAGGAAGGTTATACATACATAGAGTCACGGGCCAGGTGCTGTGATTGCTGCTCTGCTCCCCGAAAGGATTAATGCCATTCGCGCTTAAAGCAAACCATACATTCCTTGGGTCCTTTGCAAACTCATCCCAGTACTTTCTCTCGATTTTTCTCCACTGCGACCCATCAGCGGGTGCTCTCAACTTCCCATCTTTCTTTCGGTTCTCACTGTGCCATCGCATCAACTTGGCATGCTCTTCGTTTCTGAACAGACGTTTCAACCGTGGTATTATAGGAGCATACCACATCACCTTCGCAGGAACCCTCTTCCTGAGGGGCTCGCCGTCAACATCACCAGGGTCATCTCGTCTGATCTTATACCGCAATGCACCGCATACCAGGCATGCGTTCAGATCCTTGTATGCACCGCGGTAGAGGATGCAGTCATTAGGGCATGCATGTATCTTCTCCACCTCCAATCCTAGAGGGCATACGACCTTCTTTGCTGCGTATGTACTGTCGGGCAATTCGTTATCCTTTGGAAGCTTCTTCTTCAATATTTTTAGTAGCTTCTCAAATCCTTTGTCAGCCACAGCATTCTCTGCCTTCCACTGCAGCAATTCCAGTACGGTACCGAGCTTTGTGTTGCCATCTTCGCAATTGGGGTATAACCCTTTTTTGTGATCCTCTAACATGCGATCGAACTTCAGCTTCTCCTTTTGACTAATGCATTGCGTCCTTGCATTGACAATGACCCGGCGGAGATCATCATCATCGGGCACATCGTCTGGTTCCTCTTGATCTTCAGCAGCTTCACCCGTGGCAGCATCATTGGGCACATCGTCTGGTTCCTCTTGATCTTCACCAGCTCCCCCCGTTGCAGCATCACCGTATTCAGGGGGCACATAGTTGTCATCGTACTCTTCTTCTTCGTCGTCTTCCATCATAACCCCTATTTCTTCGTGCCTCGTCCAAACATTATAGTGTGGCATGAAACCCTTGTAAAGCAGGTGGGAGTGAAGGATTTTCCGGTTAGAGTAAGACCTCGTATTCCCACATTCAGTGCATGGACAACACATAAAACCATTCTGCTTGTTTGCCTCAGCCGCATAGAGAAACTCATGCACGCCCTTAATGTACTCGCGGGTGTGTCTGTCACCGTACATCCATTGCCGGTTCATCTGCGTGCATTATATATAATTAAGTGTCCAAATTAATAGAAGTTCATCATCACATTAAAACCAAAGTGCATACATAGTTCTCATCTAACAACATATAGCTCTCCAGAGCATCTAATTAATTAAACCATACATTGAAACTATGTAAAACATTTCAATGCGAAAACAAATGCGATCATAATCGCAACCAAGGTAACAATTGATCCAACGGCATAATGATACCAAGCCTCGGTATGAATGGCATATTTTCTAATCTTTCTAATCTTCAAGCGCATTGCATCCATCTTGATCTTGTGATCATCGACGACATCCACAACATGCAACTCCAATATCATCTTCTCCTCCTCAATTTTTTTTATTTTTTCCTTCAAAAAAATTGTTTTCTTCTTCAACTAAATTTAACCTCTCGACAATAGGGTCGGTTGGCATTTCCGATTCACATACATCCTAGATAAATAAAATCTATGTCACGTTGGTCGGCATAATTTTCATAAACAATAAATGAACCAATAGTTATAAAGATAATATACATACCAAATCCGAATCATAGACAGGACGAGGGCCGACGAGGGCGGATACCAAAACCATCGCACTATATAAGATGCAATAATAAATGTAAGAAAATGATACAAGTATCTATCTAAACATACTAGTAAGAATATTTTTCCTTTCAGAAAGAAGATAAGAACAAGAGGCTCACCACGGTGGTGTCGGTGATGAGATCGGCGCGGGTGATCGACGGCGGTGAAGACGGGGACGGGGCGTGACGGACCGCTAAATCTAAACAAATCTCGAGGAAAATGGAGCTTGGAGGTCGAGCTTGGAGAGGAGAAAGCTTAAGTAGTGTGGCTCGGGCATTCCATCAAACACCTCATGTGCATAGGAGGTGAGCTAGAGCACCACAAAGCCCTCTCCCCCTCGGCCAGAAAAAACAGAGCACTGTGCTCTGCTCTTGCGCGAGGGGGTATATATAGGCACCTCATTGGTCCCGGTTGATGACATGAACCGGGACTAAAGGGAAGCCTTTGGTCCCGGTTCAAGCCACCAACCGGGACCAATGGTGGTGGGCCAGGAGCGAGGCCCATTGGTCCCGGTTCGTCCCACCAACCGGGACCAAAAGGTCCGGACGAACCGGGACCAATGGCCCACGTGGCCCGGCCGGCCCCCTGGGCTCACGAACCGGGACCAATGCCCACATTGGTCCCGGTTCTAGACTGAACCGGGACTAATGGGCTGAGCCGGCCTGGACCATAGCCCTGTTTTCTACTAGTGACTCCAAATCATGCGTGGCATAATTCAATTAGTGCGGTTTTAGTTGTCGTGAGGCATACGAAACAACTCTTCCGTCCTGCATAAGCACACTTCCAAGTCCTCGGTGAGAGGCATCGAAATACACTTGAAACTCCTTGCGTATATCCGGCAGAATCAGCACTCGGGTTGTGGTCAAACGTTTCTTTAACTCATGCAAACTCGTTTCACATTCTTCTATACATTTAAATTTGGTATCCTTCTTCAATAACTCCATCATTGGCTTCGCAATTTTGGAAAAATTCTCAATGAATCTCCGATAGTATCCTGCGAGTCCAAGAAAACTGTGGATCTCGCTAACTGAAGTGGGTGCCAACCATTCAGTGACTGACTGAACCTTAGTGAGATCTACTGCTACACCTTCTCCTGATATAACATGTCCAAGGAATCCGACTTCCTTCAGCCAAAACTCGCATTTGCTGAACTTGGCATACAATTGATGTTCCCTGAGTTTCTCGAGAACTAAACGCAAATGCTCTTCATGCTCCTCCTCATTCTTCGAGTATACCATTATATCATCAATGAACACCACAACAAACTTATCCAAATATTCCATGAACACTTTGTTCATCATGCTCATGAAGTAGGCAGGGGCGTTAGTCAGTCCAAATGACATGACCGTATATTCATACAACCCATACCGTGTGGTGAATGATGTCTTTGGTATATCCTTCTCTCGTATCTTCAGCTGGTGATATCCAGATCGCAGATCGATCTTTGAAAACACCTTAGCTCCTTGCAGCTGGTCAAGCAAATCATTGATCATTGGCAGTGGGTATTTGTTCTTGATCGTCACTTCATTTAACGCACGATAATCAACAACCATTCTTAGAGACATATCCTTCTTCTCGACCAAGAGCACTGGGGCTCCCCATGGTGATGAGCTCTGTCGAATGTAACCTTTCTCCAGTAACTCCTTGATCTGTTTCTTAATCTCCTACAGATCATTTGCGGGCATCCGATATGGTTGCTTCGATATACGCCCGGTACCTGGCAATAGCTCTATCAAAAACTCGATGTCTCGATCCGGTGGCATGCCTGGTAACTCCTCTGGAAAAACATCAGGGTAATCCTTGACTATAGGCACTTCCTCCTGAACAATTCCCGTGAGGGTTTTCACTTGGCTACTCCTTGGCGCATGCCTATATACATACTTAATCCTTTTTCCCTCAGGGGTGGTGAGACAAATTGACTTACTAACACAGTCAATGCTTCCTCCATACTTTGACATCCAGTCCATGCCTAATACCACATCCAATCCCTGTGACTCCAAGATCATTAGGTCGGACGGAAAAACATGGCTACCAATGGTTAAGGGTATCTGGTCGCACCATCGACTAGCCATATACTCTGCTCCAGGTGAACTTACTAACAGAGGGGTCCTAAGGTTTGGGTTGGTAGTTTAAACTTATCCACAAATTCCCTTTATATGTATGAATGTGATGCACCAGTGTCAAAAAAACAAGGGCGGTAAAAGACTTAACCAAAAACTTACCAATAACCGCATCTGGCTGCTCTTCAACCTCCTCCACGTTGACGTGGTTCACTTGTCCTTTGTTGAATGGATTGGGCTTCTTTCCAGTGCTCCCATTGCCGTTTCCATTCTTCGCTTCAGGGCACTCCGTGGCATAATGTCTAGTCTTCCCGCACTTGAAACAAGTAAGGTGGCTTAGGTCTCTCTTGGCGGGTGTTCCTGGATTGGAATGGTTCTGATTGTTGCTTGCTCCATTCCCATTCCCATTCCTTGGGCCAGTATGATTATGGTTACTTCCTCCATTGTGGGTGTGGCCTCCATGGTTATGAACAAGTCCTCCCGTGTTCGGGGTTAGGCGGGGTTTCTGTTGAGCTCCTGAATTATACCTTCCTTGTCCATATTTCCTCTTACGGCTCTCGATCTGCTGCTGCTTCCCTTCAATCATAAGAGCCTTATCTATCAAATCCTGGTAGTTGTTGAATGTTGCCACCATCAACTGCATGCTCATCTCATCATTCAGCCCTTCCATAAACTTCTCCTGCTTTGCGGCATCTGTGGCCACATCATCAAGGGCATAGCGAGATAACTTGGTAAACTCATCTGCATACTGAGCCACAGTACGGTTTCCCTGGCGTAAGTTGCGAAACTCACGCTTCGTCATACTCATAGCTCCAGTTGAGACATGGGTTGTATGGAAAGCTTGCTGAAACTGATCCCATGTAACAGTGGCTATAGGGTAGGTGACAGTGTAATTCTCCCACCATGAGGCTGCTGGTCCATCTAACTGATGTGCAGCAAAACGCACCTTCTCAGCATCTGTACATCCTGCAGTGGTTAACTCCCTTCAAATCCTGCGGAGCCAATCATCTGCCACTATCGGATCGGTGCTACTGGAAAACACCGGCAGCTGCAACCTCAGAAAACAGGCTAAGTTATCAACTGGTGGTGGTGGCGGTGGATTGTTGTTGTTGTTGTTGCCTTGGTTCTGAACTAACAACTGCATCAGGGTATTTTGCTGCTGGATCAACTGGGTGAGCTCCGGTGGGAAAGTAAATCCGGGGTCACGTCTCGGAGGCATCTGATGGGTTTAGAGGGGAGATATTAGAATAGAATGAGGTCTAATGAGAAAACACTACCCATATGCACATGAGACAAACACAATCATTTCACTCAATCAATCAAGCAAGGGCATACAATCGATCTAACTATCATTACAAAAGTGCTTGGACTATACTATATACATGGGGGAATTCTACTACTGATGTGGTGGTCTACTAAAAATATTCCTCGGTTGAAGACTCCATGATGTCTGCTCCAGCTTCGTCTTCATAGTCATCATCGCTATCGTCGGGGTCCGTGTCGGTGTCGTCGATGATAATGTAGTCCTCCGGGCAAATCTCCTTGGGTTCTTCGCCATCTCCTCCTGGTGCGTGGTCTCCTATGAATACTCCTAGCTTCCTTTCCAGATCGTCATTCTTCTCCACTAATACGACGATTTCCTCCTCATAATCTTCACGTGTAGCCTTAAGTTCTTCCTCCAGCTCCGTGATTCTAGTCATCGCCTTCTTCAGGTCTATCATTCCTGCGCACATCTGGTTCTCCTGGCGATGAATGTGTTGGTTTAACTCCTGGATGAAAGCTGCAATTGATCTATCCTTCCTGGTCCTGATTATCTCCCATTGCTCATCTCGGCGCCCACAAATCTGATAGATAGTATCCTTAAGCTCCTTATGATAAACTTCTCCAATGCGTCCCATAGTGATGTGAGTTGCCATACTCTTTCCTAGACTCCAGGTTGGTGCATCGAAGGAAAACTCTATGGGCTTAGTGGCTGGCGTGAATGTCCTTCCTGGAACTTCAACTTGAATCATCCATCGCTCCTCTTCTGGTAAGGTGGCGTTGTAAGTCCCAGTGAAGCTTGGTATTCCAATGTTCAGGTACCTAGTGACTTCCTTCAAGTGTCGTCCAAAGGGGGCGTCTTCATACGGTTGTGCAAAATTGTTCCTTGCGTCCGCCATCCTAAAGAGTAGAAAATGGAGAGGAGTCAGAAATGAGAAGAGAATGGTGATCTAGGGCTTTAGCTTAGTGGTCGTGTCCTACACTCAGCGTGTGCTCTGATGCCATCTTGTAGCGACCCGACCTCAAACGGTCAAGTCTCTGTGCTTCAGTGTCATCCCTAGATCGGTAATGCTGAGACACACAGTACTCGAGGATTTATAACAGAGTAGCAATCACACACTTATTACATCGAATGTCTCAAAAGAGAACTTATTACAATAAATATGGCTTAAGGCCATCTAATACGATAACAGCGGAAGGCTTGGAAGATAAAGTGAGTCCATCAACTCCAATGGCATACCTGAGCTACATGGCAACGACCTAACGAACCTTACTCCTCGTCTGAAAAGTCTGCAACATAATATGTTGCAGCCCGAAAACGGGTCAGCACATGGAATATGCTGGCAAAGTAACACAGTAGAGCAAGAACAGAATAATGCTATCACTACATGCATATTTGGCTGGTGGAAAGCTCTATGGTTATGGTTTTTGCGAAAATCCAATTTTTTCCTACAACAAAGGAATAGATTTTATTTAACTATCATGGTAGTTGGAACATCATTGAGAAGGTTCCTCCAACTCAATCCCAATTAAAGTAATTAACAACCCAACAATATTATTTAATAGTGATGAGATACTTATGATACTCCAAGTACTAGCTACTCAAGATGTCCATAACCGGGGACACGGCTAACCATGATTAGTTTATACACTCTGCAGAGGTTTGCGCACTTTTGCCCACTGGACTCGATCTCCTCCGTTGGATTTCTCGCACTTCATTGCGTTTGAGAAACGGATGACCGAGACACAGTCTTTCAGAAGCATTAACCCCTTACTCCGGGCAGACCATACCAACCTACATCCCTCTACCTGCTGATCCACCTCTTCAGGAGCTTCACGCAACTTACTCAACTATGCTAGAGCCCATAATAGCTTGTGGCTGCACACAGAAGTTTCTAGCATGAAAATATCTCAGTTCCCTTTGAGTCTGGGTGGCGGACCATAGGATTATCACACGGGTACTCCGGGATATCCTAGGACAACACTGGATTCCCCAGGTGCCCAACAAACAATACACCCAGATGTGTATTCAAGTTGCCACCTTAAGTTGAACCATTAATTAACAATCTCACATCTGTCATGGATTTCACTCACCCGAACCACGTCTACGAGCATAGCATAGCAATATAAGCAATACGTAGAAGTAACTCCCAAGGTTTGAATAAACAGGGCAATAGGTTCTACCTCATCAACTACTTCCCAACCCACATGTTAATCACATCCCAACCATGCAATGTTTGAGAATTGGAACTAATGCATAAAAACTGGGTGATAAAAAGGGTATGATCAAAGTGCTACTTGCCTTGCTGATGATCTGCAAAACCTAGGGATTCATAGTAGCACGCTTCGCACTCCGGGTGTTCTATCGCAAACAAACAATAGCATACATAAGCAATCAACCAAGGAAAACACAGGTAAATCTCAAATAAGAAGATCTAACCAGAAAGTTCAACTTAAGAACTCCGGTTTGCGAAAAGAATCAAATCAAACGGAGCAACGAAACTCAAACTGTGAAAGAAATAAGATCCGTTTACTAATCTGGACTAAGGTCAAATTTTACAGTACCAAAATCATGTTTAAGTTGATTAAACCGAAGGAGGGTTTCGAGACGAAGATCTAGGTGCTTGAATCGCCTGATTCCAATAAACGAGCAAAAAGATAAACTAAAACGAAAATCGGATCAGAAATCGCGATTGAAAAATAATCATGGAAAATACGAGAAAAATAAAACTGACGAACAGGCTAACAAACGAACGTTCGTTGTCTACGGCTAACGAGTGAACACCTTTCGTTAGAACGAACGTACGGACGAACGTCCGCAAAGTAACTAAACCGAGAAAAACCGGCGAACTGATTTAAAAAACGAACTAGGGTTTTTAAAAACACCGGATCGGTTTTCTAGAGAAAACCGGCGGCGGCGGCGTATCCCTCCGGCTCCGGCGGCTTCCGCGGCGAGGTGCGGTGGCAGCGGCGTGCTGCGGCGTGCGGCAGCGACGGTGTGTGGCAGCAGCGGCGGCGGCGGCATGCGGCAGCAGCGGCGGGCGGGCGGCTTCGGGGCTCCAACAGGGGAGGCCCGGGTCCGGCTTATAAGGGGGAGGGGGCGTGGCTTGGGGAAGGGGGCGGGGCGCGTGGCCGAGTCGGCCACGGCGTGCGGCGGCGGCAGGCGCGGTCTCTAGGTAAGAGACGGCAGCGCGGGGAGGTGGGCCGGCGGCCTGGCTCGGCTGGGCCTCGGCCCAGTCGGGCGCTGCATTTTTTAAAATAATTTCACCAGAAATAAATAAATCCTTGAAAATAAAATAAAAATCTATGCCAAAACAAATTTTCACCGTCTAAATAAAATATTTAGAACAAGATGAACATTTTCTTGGCCCTAAAATGCAACTTTGAAAAACGTGCACTTTTCTAATTCAAATAAAATAGCAATAAACTCCGAATAAAATCATATATTTGATTTTAATATTTTTCCTCCAATATTTCATTTATTTTGGAGAAGTCATATTATCTCCTCTCATATATATTTTAATATGAAATATTTTCGGAGTGAAAAATAATTAAAACCAAAAATCCTCGTTTCAATATTTGATAAAACTCAAATATGAAAACAAGGAAATCCCCAACTCTCTCCGAGGGTCCTTGAGTTCCTTAGGATTTCGAGGATTCGCGAAACGAAATGCAGTAAAATTTGATTTGCATGGATGATCTATGTATAACATTCCAAATTGAAAATTTGGGATGTTACATCTGTTTTGGATATCTTCACCTCGACCGGAAGCACAAAGAGTTTCCCCTCAACCTACTACACCTACTGAAAATATTTATTATGAAATTCCTTCGGGTATGATAGAGAAACTGCTAGCTAATACTTATGCAGGAGATGGAACCTTGCATCCTGATATGCACCTAATATATGTGGATGTGATTTGTGGATTGTTTAAGCTTGCGGGTTTACCCAAAGATGAAGTTAAGCAGAAGGTTTTCCCTTTATCTTTGGAGGGGAGCATTGACATGGTATAGGCTATATGACGAGATTGGAACATGGGACTGGAACCGATTAGAATTGGAAATTCATCAGAAGTTTTATCCTATGCATATGGTTCATCATGATCTGGTTCATCGTGATCGGAATTTCATCATAAGTTTTATCCTATTTATCTTCGAGGGAAAGCATTGATGGCCTCATGAAGGAGAAAGTATCGCTCAAGCTTGGGGGAGGCTTAATTCAATGTTATATTCATGCCCCAATCATGAGCTCTCAAGAGAAATTGTTATACAGAACTTTGATGCTCGGCTTTCCTCTGGTGATCATACATGCTCGATACTACTTGTACTAGTTCTTTACGAAGAAGGCTATTGAACACGTACACCCTTTGAACAAAATAAAGTTGAACCTAATGTTGCTATGGTTAAAGATCTCTTGGTTTATAATATTGATGGGCATGTTATTTATTTCTATGATGAAGCCACTAGAATTGCTAAACCTGATGGTAAAGATAAGAATAGACATGTTGTTAGCAGGCATGTTCTCTCTATTAAAACAGGAGATCATTGCTATCATGGCTTATGTCATTTGGGTGCTAGTGTGACTGCTATCCCATTTACCTTATATTAATAAATTATGAATGATATTGCACCTGCTAAGATAGAAGACATTGACGTTACTATTAAGCTTGCTAATAGAGATACTATCACACCACTTGGGATTTTTAGAGATGTTGAAGTCTTGTGTGGGAAAATAAAATACCCTACTGATTTTTTTGTTCTTGGTTCCACACAAGATGATTTTTGTCCCATTATATTTCGTAGACCTTTCCTGAATACGGTAAATGCTAATATTGATTGCACGAAGAAAATGGTTAGTGTTAATTTTGGTGATGTGTCTCATGAATTTAATTTTTCCAAATTTCTAGACCTCGTGATAAAGAATTGCCTAGTAAAGATGAAATTACTGGTCTTGCTTCTATTGTTGTGCCTCCTAATGATCCATTAGAACAATATTTGCTAGACCATGAAAATGATATGCATATGAATGAAAGATAACGAAATAGATGAGATATTTTTTAAACAAATGCCTATTTTGAAACACAATTTGCCTGTTGAGACTCTTGAGGTTCCTCTTCCACCCAAGAGTGGTCCTGTGTTAGAGCTTCATTGTTTGAAGTGCCAATAGGGGTACGGTAAATATTAGATTCCTATCAACCTCGATTCTTCTGGCATAGTGATGAAGTTAAGACGAAGTACTGGCTAGACAGATGGGATATTACATGCAGACCCAAAGACCAAGGTGGGTTAGGGATATAGAGCTTAGAAGTTAAGAACATATGCCTTCTTAGCAAGTGACTCTACAGATTATCTGTCGAGACGGAAGGTACGTGGGTACAAATTTTGCGTAATAAGTACCTGCAATCTAAGGCTTTGGCCCAGGTTACCGTAGACCTATCGATTCACCGTTTTGGAAGGGTTTAATGAGGACGAAAGAAGCCTTTTTCACATGGTGAAGTTTAACATTGGTAACGTTAACACGACTAGGTTCTGGGAATATGTGTGGTTAGGGGAGATGACCTTGGCTATAAAATATCCCTCTTTATATAATATTGTACAATGTAAAGAAGCTTATGTTCTACGGTATTACAATTGGTCCCTCTTAAAAATATACAATTCTGGAGGTCTCTGGTGGGGCGACAATGGAGCTCATGGATTCACCTGGCCCGTAGATTGATGGAGTTCAACTTTCTGAGCAGCCATATGCCATTCACTGGAAGTTAACTACAAATGGTAGTTTCTCGCTCAAATCATTGTATTTAGATCTTATTGATTCTAGGCCAATGCAAGATGACTCCATATCTGGAAGATAAAGGTTCCGCTCATAATTAAAATCTTTATGTGGTTTGTTCACAAGGGAGTGATTTTGATGAAGGTCAATTTGTTTAAGCACAGATGGGTAGGTAGCTCTAGATGTTGTTTTTATGACTAGAACGAGACTATAAAACTGTTGGGTAACGTTGCAGAAAACAAAAAATTTCCTACGGTTTCACCAAGATCCATCTATGAGTTCATCTAGCAACGAGTGATCGGATTGCATCTACATACCTTTGTAGATCACGCGCGGAAGCGTTCAAAGAACGGGGATGAGGAAGTCGTACTCGACGTGATCCAAATCACCGGAGATCCTAGCACCGAACGGACGGCACCTCCGCGTTCAACACACGTACGGTCAGCGTGACGTCTCCTCCTTCTTGATCCAGCAAGGGGGAAGGAGAGGTTGAGGAAGATGGCTCCAGCAGCAGCACGACAGCGTGGTGGTGGTGGAGCAGCAGTACTCCGGCAGGGCTTCGCCAAGCTCGTGACGGAGGAGGAGATGTGTTGGGGAGGGGAGGGGCTGCGCCTTGGATGTCCTCTGCGGCCCTCCCCTCACCCCTCTATTTATAGGGGAAGGGGGAAGGGGGCCGGCCCCCTCTAGATGAGATCTAGAGAGGGGGCGGCGGCCAAGGGGAGGGGGGCTTGCCCCCCAAGCAAGGGGGCGCCCCCCCTTAGGGTTTCCCCCAACCCTAGGCGCATGGGCCCTAGGGGGAGTGGCACCCCAGCCCACTTTGGGCTGGATCCCTTCCTCATACAGCCCATAAGGCCCTCCGGGAGAGGTGGCCCCTCCCGGTGGACCCCGGAACCCCTTCGGTGGCCCCGGTACAATACCGATATGCCCCCGAACCATTCCGGTGACCGTATGACAACTTCCCATATATAATTCTTTACCTCCGGATTATTCCGGAACTCCTCGTGACGTCCAGGATCTCATCTGGGACTCCGAACAACTTTCGGATTACTGCATACTCATATCTATACAACCCTAGCGTGACCGAACCTTAAGTGTGTAGACCCTACGGGTTCGGGAGACAAGCAGACATGACCGAGACGACTCTCTGGTCAATAACCAACAGCGGGATCTGGATACCCATGTTAGCTCCCACATGCTCCTCGATGATCTCATCGGATGAACCACGATGTCGAGGACCTAATCAATCCCGTACTCAATTCCCTTTGTCAATCGGTACGTTACTTGCCCGAGACTCGATCGTCGGTATCCCAATACCTTGTTCAGTCTCGTTACCGGCAAGTCACTTTACTCGTACCGTAATGCATGATCCCGTGATCAACCACTTGATCACATTGAGCTCATTATGATGATGCATTACCGAGTGGGCCCGGAGATACCTCTCCGTCATACGGAGTGACAAATCCCAGTCTCGATTCGTGCCAACCCAACAGACACTTTGGGAGATACCTGTAATGTACCTTTATAGTCACTCAGTTACGTTGTGACGTTTGGCACACCCAAGGCACTCCTACGGTATCCGGGAGTTGCACAATCTCATGGTCTAAGGAAATGATACTTGACATCCAGAAAAGCTACAGAAAACGAACTACACGATCTTTGTGCTATGCTTAGGTTTGGGTCTTGTCCATCATATCATTCTCCTAATGATGTGATCCCGTTATCAATGACATCCCCATGTCCATAGCCAGGAAGCCATGACTATCTGTTAATCAACGAGCTAGTCAACTAGAGGCTCACTAGGGACACATTATGGTCTATGTATTCACACATGTATTACGATTTTCGGACAATACAATTATAGCATGAATAATAGACAATTATCATGAACAAGGAAATATAATAATCATTTTATTATTGCCTCTAGGGCATATTTCCAACAAAAACACCTCTTTCTCGATTGTCCGCTTGCCAAACTTCTTTGGCATACTTTGCACATAGCCTTCTATATTAACCCTCCACTTAGTATGAACACGTTATTTGGGACGTGGCTAAATGGAGTGGAAGCAAACATAGCGAGTCATATTTGGATAGGGATATGTGCACTATTTTGGGCTATATGGAACTGCAGAAATGATATAATCTTTAACAGGAAAAACTTTTCCAACTTTTTGCAGGTTATCTATAGCGTGGATCATGCGGACTCCAATGAGCTTTTGGTTACTGAGACGACAGCATGGGTTATCTTTTATCGATTTGGATGACGAGCAATTAATGGGCTAGGTGTTTAGTCATTGTAGCCTATTGTTTTTTCGCCGGATGTGGCATCATTTTTATCTTTTCGTTGGGCTCTGTTTGTGAGCTGATGTTAGAACTTATACGTTGTTGAACGTACTTATGCTTAATAAAATAGTTGCATGCATCACTCTAGTGCAGAGGTTGGGGCTTATCCTTCTTTACAAACAAATAAAATATAAATGTTAGTTTTATTCATCAAGCAAGAACAAAACCTATTTCGACGGAAGAGTTGACAGGAAAACAAAGGCATGCAGGTGGAGAAAGACAACCGCGGACCGCCATGTTACTTGCTTCACGGCGTGTAGGTAGCATGCAGCGTAAGAAAGGCCGGCGATACCTGCAGCTAAGAGCATCTATAGCCGAACGTCCTAAACCCGTCTCATACGTCTAAGTGGGCCGTCTAGTAACTGACCGGTCACATTTTTATGACTCAAACGGGCCTTAAATGTCTGGACTGACTAGCACTCTTCATACTTAGTCTAAATATAGGGCGGATATGGGGCGCCCGGACGCTTCCGGACATGCCTGCCGCGTAGGACTGACGAAGGGGTCCCATGCGGACTCGCCCGAAAACCTGGCAGTCCGACGGACGCCTCCTCAGTGTGAACATTGCGTGGCGCCGCTCCGGCTCGCCGCCCGAGAGCAAATCCGCCTATTTAACCCGACCGGAGTCCCGCAGCCCTAGTCCATGCACCTCCCCCCTCTCCGCACAACCAGTCTGAGCCCATCCACCTCCTCCATCTCCCGCTCCGGCACTCTGCCCATGCTCCAGCACTCCGCCATGGTCCGGAGTAAGATCACCTACTACGCAATGCTCACGCCGGAGCGCCGCACCGAGATCCAGCAGGAGAACCAGGCGAGACAAGTCGCCCACATCGCTGCCGGGCTGCCTCCGGACTCGCCGGAGCTGGAGGAGGAGGAGCTGGCACCCATGAAGGTGGAGGAGCCGGAGCAGCTACTGCTGGGTTTCAACATAGAGCAGGCGAAGGCGGAGTTCGCCATTGCCCAGTCTGACAAGATGGCGGAGCAGCAAGCCATCTTGGAGCCCATGTAGGATGAGGCCTATGTGGATGCCAACCGGGCGTTTCTTCGGTGGGAGCAGGCGGAGTCTGGCGCGCTCTTCGCCGAACTCGACACGGAGATAGAGGCGGAGGAGGCCGGAGCGGAGCAGCCGGAGGCGCCGGAGGAGTCAAAGTTGCAGTTGCCGCCAATTCTGCCGGAGCCGCGCACGGAGATCGTCGACATCTCCGAAGACAAGTAGCTACGTGATCGATGTAGTATGTAGGTTATTTTGTTTGCATGTCTTTGTATTAATTTAAAATTTTAGTATAAAATATCCGGATATAACAAATAAAATTTTAGACGTGCCCAGTCACTACCCACAGACACACGTGGGCGTGTAGATGTTTGAGGGGCCATATTTAACACATCCGACCGTAGATACTCTAACTAAGTAGCGGAATATGCACATGCAAGAAATAAGCAGTGACCAAGCTGGATACGAGACCGACACAGCGTACGGTGTGTCTGTCTGCATGGATTGAATGCTACGGCCGGTTGTTGGTGTGACAGCGTCCCCATCATATAATACGTGACTGACACGTACATACGTCTACATGAATATACACGCGCGTGATAGTCTCTTTTGCATGGTAAAACATGTCTCATCCATATCTAAAGATCAAAATACAAGTTAAGTAAGGATCAACATGACAAAATTAAAAAGATAGCAAAACATTTCTATGTTTGATGCCAACACTCGTCATCTTCCTTCGGCATTGCTACAACAGCCATTGAAGAAAAGAACGACGATCATCTCCTCGCCGGAGCGCGCGTGTGGTACCAACCATAGTTATTTAGTTATAGTGTAGCGTACGTTTTGCAATACTACACTGTATGAGAGGAGGCATAGTGAGGAGCGCTCGTGACCCCCCGGGCCGGGCCGGTGCCGCGAGTCCCTCCACCCGCATGTGAACCCAATCGGCCGGCAGTCACGCTCATGCTCATGCATCCACCACCACCACCATCTGCATGCAATTCCGCAGCCAATCCACCCATAACCCATCCATCTCCGCGGGCGCGCTTCACTTGCCGCCCCACCCGGCTATAAATACGGCCCGTGCCCAGCGCCGACCGGCAGAACAGAGCATCCAATTCAATCATCTCCTACTGGAGTAACTTGCTAGCGATGGTCTCCTCCTCCTCCTCTGTCGCCGTCGCGGCGGCCCTGCTGCTCTGCATCCTCGCCGCGCACGGCCACGGCTGCTGCGCCAAGCGCAGCAGCAACAGCGGCGGTAAGAAGTCCCACTCCCACCACGCGCCCCCGCACGCCCACGGGGCGCCGCCTCCTTCTTCCCCGCCGGCCATCGGTCCACCGTCCTACGGCTACGGATCCCCTCCTCCCCCGGCTGCCATCCCGCCTCCTCCTGCGGCCACCCCGTCCCCTCCCGCGGCCAATTCCAGCTCCAACAGCACCAATGTCGACGCCGGCGGCTGGCTCGACGCCAGGGCCACCTGGTACGGCGCGCCCAAGGGCGCCGGGCCCGACGACAACGGCGGCGCCTGCGGGTTCAAGAACGTCAACCTGCCGCCCTTCTCCGCCATGACCTCCTGCGGCAACGAGCCGCTCTTCAAGGACGGCAAGGGATGCGGCTCATGCTACCTGGTTGGAACGAAATTCTCTCTTTGGAATTACATCCATTTACTACTAGCCACACGTTACTAATTAGTAATACATTTCAATTGTACTGCAGATACGGTGCGTGTCGGCGGGCCACCCGGCGTGCTCGGGCGTGCCTGAGACGGTGATCATCACGGACATGAACTACTACCCGGTGTCCCGCTTCCACTTCGACCTCAGCGGCACCGCCTTCGGCGCCATGGCCAAGGACGGCCGCAACGACGAGCTCCGCCACGCCGGCATCATCGACATGCAGTTCAGGAGGTACATTGCGAGTCGCCATCATCTTATCTTATCTCGACGGCTTAACCTCCACTACCGACCATCCACGACCGGTGCCGCTCGTGTCCACCGTCCGTTGCTTTCCTTTCCTTTCCCAACCGCCGGCCCGGCCGCTTCTGTACAAAAGCAAACGGAAGGTGGTAGCTAGCTAGATGGGGCAAGGTAACCGCCAACACGCCCATTTTTTGCCTTGTCGTCACCGCCAACTTTTTAACAACGACGACAAGGATATGCATGCATGGGACCCGGAAAGATTCTAACCAGCACGACGTGTCATTGTCCTCCTCGAATGATAGGAAACAACAAGCCGTGGCATCAGCGTCGGCATTTATGCGGGGTAGCTTTTGGTGTTCTTGGTCGCTAGCTAGTATCACGGTACATCGATCTCGTGACACTAAATAACATAGCACTGCATCGCCACACATAGGAGATCGCATGAATCGAGCTAGATTGTGTTTGTGAATGACACCCACTGACACGGTCGAGCGACATTGCTGTATGTGCAGGGTGCCGTGCCAGTACCCAGGGCTGACGGTGACGTTCCACGTACAGCACGGGTCGAACCCGTACTACCTGGCGATCCTGGTGGAGTACGAGAACGGAGACGGCGACGTGGACCAGGTGGACATCATGCAGTCGCGGCCGGACGTCGCCGGAGAAGGCGGGATGGCGCCGACGGGGGAGTGGGTGCCGATGACCGAGTCGTGGGGGTCCATCTGGCGGATGGACACGCGGCGCCCCATGCAGGGCCCCTTCTCGCTGCGCATCACCAACGAGTCCGGCAAGACGCTCGTCGCCGACCAGGTCATCCCCGCCGACTGGGAGCCCAACGAGATCTACAGCTCCATCATCCAGTTCGACTAGCCCATCAAATATTGATCCACAATATATATATACATTGAAAAATATATATATATGCGATGCTGCATCGTACGTGCATCCGTGGCGTCGTGGGTGCGCACTACATATATTATATATATATGTAGCTAATGGATGGCCGCTCGATCTGCGAGTCGGTTGATTTTAATTAGTAGTGCCTTATGTAACAGGGTGAGACGTCGCCTGTGACGTCCGGTGCCTAGTGTCGTTGTCCATCGTGTACCTCAGTCTGTGCTTAGCCTTATAGTACATGCATGTATCACTTAATGTTGGCACCTACTCCAATTGTCCATCCACCGGCACCGCTCTATATATCTGTGGCAATATTTAGCTTTTCTACATTGATCTCCTGTGCATCTGTCATCCTTGTTCCTACACGTACGGCCTGTGATCAAATCCAAAAAGACTCTTCCCTTCATTCTCTTGGATAAACTACATATAGAGAGCGGGTAGATTGATGCCTTTGATGTCCCTTTCAGTAAAGAACTGATGCTGTCTATACATGGCTTGCTGGTAAATCAATACGTCAATAAATTACTTGAACTTTGGATGTCCTTCCTGGCTGGGACCGGGAGATGGAGACTGAGCTCGCTCGAGATGCATGCAAGCTAAGCTGCGAGCTGGCCATGCTTGATTGATTGTTTCACGGTTCAGATGGAACAAAAGGATTGCGGCCGCCCGTGCCTGCTAGCTGCTGCGCTTTGGTCTTTAGCGTTGGTGTGCTCCGTTGGATGGAGGCATCTTGGTTTTGCCTCTTTGCGACGCCAATACATGCCATATCTTCACGGGCGTTTGGCCTTTTTATACTACCTCCCAACACTCAACTGTCTCAACCATTCTACAGTACCACTACGTGGAAGCTAATCAACCCTGTCATCCCTTTGCTTGTGTTTCTAGAAAACCGGCTTCTCTGCCCTGCTTTTTAGACAGTTCCTTTTTAACAGTATCATTTTAGAAGAAGAAAAAACCATTACTCGATGCAAGAATTTATGTTGGGTAACCAGCTTACAAATAATTGACCACCACCAATGCCACCAAAATGGAAAGTTCACATCCTTCTTATTACAACTACATAGGTTTCCGTGAGTTATATTGGGGGCACAAATATTCTTGTAGGTTGGTGCATAAAAATTCTAGTGGTTTTTTTGTGAGAGCACTGGGATTTACCTAACGTTTTATTATTAATGTGATTGTGTACCAAAATGGTTTTTTTATTTGGTAATCATTTATTGGCTTATCAAAGAAAATCTGATTTTATTTGGTAATTGAACAAGACATGGACCCGTTGAGGTGGTTTTCGGAAAAACAATAGATGTAAGGGGGGAAATCAAAACGGTGAGGAGCGAGGGGAAGGGCGTATGTAGGGGTAGGAAAAATGAAGAAGCGGGAGCCTTACATTCTTCTTATGTAGTAGAGAATACTTGGTAAGTCAATAATACTTGGAGCACTTTAGGCGGTTTTTGGAAAAAACCGGTAGGAAAAAAACAGAGATGGCGTAGGAAAAAAATCATAATGGGGAAGAAGGAGGGTGGGAATGCACATAGGGGTATGGATGAAGGAAAAGAAAAGGGGAACTTTAAATTCTTTTTAAATAAAAATAAAAATAATAAGAGATAATCAAGCAGACTAAGCTTACTACCTGAGAACATTATCTTACCTGTCAGTGTGCTTATTAAAGGGAATATTCTTCCATCGTTGTGTAAGAGCACTTCTAACTTTTAACAAGCTTCAACTTACCACCCCAAAAGATAAGAGGACTCTGTCCATTGATCATGGGCAAACTTGGACATATTACATTATGACTATGGTGAGTATTAGTAAAAAAATGTCTTGAACGGACTTACTTATTTCTTTGGTATGTACCAATTTTTTTGCAAAATACTTTAATATATACTAGACATATCTTCTATCCACAAATGATTTTTCCATATTTATTTTGTTTTTATTTTCTTTTACCACAAAGTTGTTTTCTCCAATAATTGTAGATGCACACTTTTGCATGACTCGTTGTGAAAATTATTTGTATCGGTTCACTAGTTTTACTTGCACATAGTAGGTTATGTCACCTCAAATTTGAACAAATAAGATTGTAGTCGCTGGTAATGCACGAAAGTTCAGCAAAACAGCACACATATCCATAGTGTGCATTAGAACTTTTTTGAATTTTAATGCTTTGTCTTCGCAGGGTTCTGCAAAATTTACAAAGAACAAAATAACTAATATTGTTTACCACCTTGCTTTGATGACACATATGTGTGTAACAAATATTTACACGCAGCTCAATGCCATGGCCGATAAATGAAAAAAGGGATCAAATATGAATTCACATACTCTTATATTTCATGGTTTACAACCCTGCACTGATGACATTATTATTTTCTTCTTTCTGAACATCAATTTTATTGGCTTCCTAATTTAAACAAATGGAAAAGTCCATACTAACCCTATAAGATCAGTGATAACCTCTTACTTGCCTGGAGGTAAGAGTACCACCGGATCACCAAAAATCAATGGCCCATGTTAATTCCGGAGCATCTAAAAATTCCTCCGCGTCTAATCACACAACAGAACACAGTCAATCGCTAGATAAAGAATCCATGGGATAGCGACTTTCATAGCTCTTTTTAAAAACATCGAGTATATATGTAGACAGACGTGAGAGTCGACATAAACCACCACGCGCACACAGTGACAACGCACCTACTGAAAATCGTAGTTTGAAGCTTCAAACTTGACAGATTGACCATAGAGACATCGCTATCGATGGAAACGTACCACCAATTAATAGAATGATCTGCATAAATGTAACAGACACATGGCATCTAACCTAGGGTGTAATTCGTGGTAGGCCAAGAGTGCGACCACTCTCCTAACCATCCTACCCATATACACAAATGATTATTTCTTGGTCAACTTAGAGACGTCCATAACCGGCGGCTAAGCTGCTGCTACTTGAGGATCGAGCTGGATTGCGCACTAGAGTAGTTTGGGACGCACCGCATGCCTTTTCAGATTGACGGGTCACAAACATTGCCGGAGGTGTGCAGTTATCTTGTGATCGCGGCTAAAGTTTGGGTGTACATTCCTATCACGAATGCATGCGTCTCTTTCTCCGTCTGGAATGGTGCCGCACCATGCATGAAGGTACATGCGTGCATCCTTCCCACAACCTTTTCCCTATCTTGCAGAGTTGTACTACCCCACTAGCAGTCATATATACTTACCAGCTCATAATCTTTATGCACGGTGCATGTAATGTATACATCCTTTCGATCACCTTTTTCTTATCTTGCACTACATCTGTTTCAACAAATATATATCCTGCACTACGTACCCCACTAGCAGCCGTATACTGCTACACAAGTCACCTTTAAAAATATCTGTCGTCCATCCTAGCTCAGAGGGCACTGCCATGCACCACACAACTTTTTCCCGAAGGAGCAAGAGAAAGTGCTTCCGTGACATTCCTCAAGCCATGCGCTGATGTACATGGGCCGCGAGTGCACGCCGAGGATTATTATACTACAACTTGGTTATTTTTATCGATACTATATAAACTACTCCTTCCGTTTTCAAATATTTCAAATTTTATATTTCTCTTAAGTCAAAGTCTATTATAGAAACGGATTGGCTAACTCACATCTAGATGAAAATTAACTATGTCACATCTAACCTCTCCACCACATGATCTGAAGGCTCTAAGATTTGTACTGCACTTGTTTTTTTTCTTGCCATCTGTTGTCTTTGCACGGTCGTGGCTTTGTTCTTGTGTTGGCTGAGCGTGTGCTGCTCTATACTGCTGGCGGCCTGCTCCTATTCACAGCGCCGTTGTTGCCCCTGGTGGCCTGCTGCTCTTTGGCATCGTGTTTTTTTTTGCCCTCTCTTGTGATTGTGTGTTTTAGTCTTGGCTTTTCCCTTTTGTTTTTAGACTGCGATGTTCATTTTTCTCTCTCTCTCTCTATATATATATATATTTATATGCATTTTTCAAGATTCATATTTTTTTAGCAAGGCTCACGTGTTGTTGTTTGTCCCAGCACGAGTGATCTGCGCATCCTTGTCCATCTGTTTTTCGGTTATTTCCGTCTTTGTGTTTTTTCTTTTCTTTTTTGAGCGGGATTGCTAAAACAAAACTGGATAAAATTCAGTGATCTCACATCTAGATGTCCATCCGTCCGATCTATTGTGTCTTTATTTTTCGCGCTCGAGTGATCGCCCGTAATCGATCCGCGCCGCGTTGTAGAGTCTAGACCGGGAGGCCTAGAGTGGAGCGGGACTGTTTTTTCCCCTTTTTTTTCCTTTTTTGTTGGGCCGGCGTTGCCTTTGTTTGTGTTGGGCTATTTTTCGAATACGACGGGTCTAGCAGAGAGTATATTACATTGATACGGCAGCGTCCCTCGAGTTGTCATCCCTTGTTATTCCATTTCTACCGTTTTGTTTCGAATCCGAAGGAGACGGCCTGATCTGGCGGTCTGTGGCTCAGAGATGGCAGGGCACGTTTTTTTTTGTTTTCCCCTATTTTTTTATGCACTCTTTTTCCATGTTAAATTTTTTGTATACTGCATATGCAAGTGTTTGCCTAGTTGTTTTTTCACAGAAATAAAATTTTCCCTATTTTAGTTTGTATGTAAACCCCTCAACTCCAGAATAGAGCTATTTGTAGTTTTTGTAGTCGCCTCATTTGCATGTAGCCATCTCGAAAATTGTTTTTTTGTAATTGCCCCAGTTGTAAGTCAACCATTAACTCGCAACTAGGTGGGATGTATGTTGGTAGGGAGGAGGGGCAGTTGAGAGCCTTCCATCGAATCGCAACTAGGGAACGTATGTTTGTAGGGCCCTAGTTGGAAATCAACCATCGACTCACAACTAGGGGGCGTATGTTTGTAGGGGCCCGGTTGCAAGTCAACCAACGACTAGGACGCATCATACTTTTTCGTAGTTGCCCAATTGCATGTCAACCATCGACTCGCAACTAGGGGAGATATATGTTTGTAGGGGCCCGTTTGCATATCTACTATCAACACACAACTAGGACGCGTCGTACTTTTTTGTAGTGGCCCCAGTTGCATGTTAGCTATCAAATCGCTACTAGGGGGGCTATGTTTGTAGGTGCCTGATTGCAAGTCAACAATTGACTCATAACTAGGACACATCATACTTTTGTAGTAGCCTTAGTTGCATGTCAGTCATCGACTCAAACTAGGGGAGGGCATGTGTTGTAGGGGCTAATTTGCAAGTTAACCATCGACTCGCAACTAGGACGTGTCGTACTTTTTTGTAGTGGCCCCAGTTGCATGTCAATCATCGACTCATAACTAAGGGGTATGTATGTTTGTAGGGGCTCAGTTGCAAGTCAACCATCGACTCGCAACTAGGACACGTCATACTATTTTTGTAGTTTTCCGAGTTGCATGCCAACCATCGTCTCGCAACTAGGGCGACATATGTTGGTAGGGGCTCGGTTGCAAGTCATCCATCGACTCACAAGTAGGAGGGCCTATGTTTGTAGGTGCCCAGTTGCAAATCAACCATCCACTTGCAACTAGGGTGAGCATATGTTCGTAGGGGTCCAGTTGCAAGTGAACCATCGACATGCAACTAGTATGAGTCGTACTTTTTTGGTGGCCCCAGTTGCATGTCAACCATCAACACACAACTAGGGGGGCGTATGTTTATAAGGGCCTAGTTGCAAGTCAATCACCGAATCGCAACTAGGGGGCGTATGTTTGTAGGGGCCCGACTGCAAGTCAATCATCGACTCGCAACTAGGCGGGGGATGTATGTTTATAGGGGCCCAATTGCAAGTCAAACATCGACTCCAAACTAGGGCGCCTCATAATTTTTGTAGTGGCCCCAGTTGCATGTCAACCATTAACTCACAATTAGGGGGTGTATGTTTGTAGGGGCCCAGTTGCAAGTCAACCATCTGACTCACAACTAGGACGCGTCATACTTTTTTGTAGTGATCTGAGTTGCATGTCAACCATCGAGTTGCAACTAGGGGGGCGTATGTTTATGGGGCTCAATCGCAAGTCAACCATCGACTCGCAACTGGGACACGTCGTACTTTTTTGTAGTCTCCCCGGTTGCATGTCAACCATCGACTCGCCACTAGGGGGACGTATGTTAGTAGGGGCTCAGTTGCAAGTCAACCATTGACTCGCAAGTAGGGGGGCCTATGTTTGTAGGTGTCCAGTTGCAAGTCAACCATCGACTCGCAACTAGGATGAGCGTATGTTCACAGGGGTCCAGTTGCAAGTGAACCATCGACATGCAACTAGTACGTGTTGTACTTTTTTACATTGTTGAGGAAATCGTTAACTGGTAGCTGCTCGGTCAGCTGGTGAGTAGGGGATTAATAGGCTAATCGTCAAGTTAATCGGCCATTTAATCAATTAATCGGATGATTTATTGGGTAATCAGCTACTCGGGGACCCTATGAGTAGGGATTAATCGGCAAGTTAACTGGTTAATCGGATGAATTCTTGAACAGGGCTTTTTTATAGTGGCCCCAGTTGCATGTCAACCATCAACTCGCAACTAGGGGGCGTATGTTTGTAAGGGCCTAGATGTAAGTCAATCATCGACTCGCAACTAGGGGCGTACGTTTGTAGGGGCCCAGTTGCAAGTCAATCATCGACTCACAACTAGGACGGGGATGTATGTTTGCAGGGTCCCAATTGCAAGTCAGCCATCGACTCAAAATTAGGACGCGTCATACTTTTTTGTAGTGACCCGAGTTGCATGTCAACCATACTGAGCGTGTAGTGTGTTTGTCGTCCCAGTTACAACTCCACCCTCGACTTGCAACTGGGCGCGTAGTTTGTTCTCATCTCGACTTCAAGCCCACCAAGACTCGCAACTAGGAATGTAGTTGTTGCTGCCTCAGTTGCAAGCCAATCCTTGGTTCGCAATTGGGACTGGCCTTTTTTATTCACGCCCAATTGCAAGTCTGCCCTGGACTCGCAATGTGGCTCACCCTTTTTTGTCACACTTAATCGCAATTCCACTCTTCACTTGCAAGTGGGCTTGAATTTTTTTTTGGTTGCCCAAGTTGCAAGTCCACCATCGACTTGCAACTAGGCTTTGGAGTTTTTTTTGCCACATCAATTATAAGTCCACCTCAATTGCAAGTCGTCATTTGTAACTCGCAACTGGGCTCCAAATTCACGACCATTTTTTGAATCCACAAAAACATTGATCTCATGAAATTTTCTGGAATCACAAATATTTTTAGTTTTGTGAACATTTTTTCAAATTCTTGATTTTTTTTTAAATCGCGAACATTTTTCAGCTCGTGAACAATTTTTTTACTTGCAAAGTTTTGTGAACATTTTTCAAATTAGTACATAATACTACATAAATGCATTTACTTTTATTAAATATCTACTTGAAAATATAAGCTTTTTACCCCACATGCACTTCCACGTTTTGAAATAATCGGGCACTAATATATATATAGGGTCGCGTTATTCGTCACCCTGGGTGAGAAATAGTTATTCTTCACCCCTCCTTTATTTTACCATCAATGCCCCGTAATTTTACGTTCCGTAAGTTTTGTCTTATTTCTGACGTAAAAAGAGACCGTAAGAAAATATATAATCATTGTAAAAAATATTTTACGTTATGTAAAATTACAAACGTAAAAACATAGTGTAAAATACACATAAACTATAAATTTTCTTGGCTTATGATCTATATTTTTATTTTCTTATGCCAAATTTTACGTAGTGAATCAATATGAATGTAACTATTTAAATTGCAAACGTAATTTAATTATGAAATGATCGTAAGATTGCCTCGGGTGAAGAATAACTTATTCTGCACCCTGGATGATGAATAGTAACATTATATATATATATATTAGTGCCTGTGTAGATGCTTTTTTGGGACGTACACACTTCTGTGCTTTTTCTTGTGTGATACAACCGATCGTTGCTTTTCACAATCGTTGTTTTCCTTTGAGCAGACATTAGTATCGTGAGAAACAAACAGTTGGGCTGGACTAATGATGGTGACAAATAAACAGTTGGGCTGGACGTTGGCTACGAGCGACTTAGCGATCGGACGGAAACAAACAAATAGTTGCTGATAGATTAAAAAAAAGGAAATTTATGATGTCATCTTAGATGTGATATGTTACGATGAATTAATAAAGCTAATTTGGCGTTGTAGTTGTTGGTATATTTTCTACCAACTTTGCCAAACTTCAAGAAATTTGACTTAGAACAAGCCTGAAACTTCAAATATTTCGGAACAGACGGAGTAGCTGCTTGCGCTTCTGATTGAAGCTGCATCATTGACCATATTGTGCGATCTAGTAAGAGCTCCGGATAACGCTAATTATTAGCCGCACTGTTGTTAATCATGAGCTAATTGCAGCATCAGCTGCTTATAGTCCAGAATACTTTCATGCCATGATTGTTGGCATGATTGATGCTAGCATGTGTGCATGAGCACTGTAGTGCCATTTCGGGAAGCAAAAGTATAGTAATTAAAGTACAGTACGTTGGTGAGTTTAACTATACATCCATACTATTATATGTCCTCACACGCATGCAAGATTAGTTGTCGTATCTATGCATTTTGTATCCAGTGGCTGCATGCCGGCCGGAAGAGGGCGTCGGCTGGGGTTTTTGGCATAGTGCTTAACTGTAGTTAGCGCCTGGGCGACGGCATCGATCGTTCTGTCCGTTTTGAGGTGAGGTTCACCAGCGAGCTAGCAAACAGATACATACAGCTAGTAACAGGGTGGAGATCGATGAAGCCGTAGATGTATGTCATGGAATCAAGATGCACAAATAATTTAAGCGGAAGTGCATCTCAACAACAAACACCCGTGAGTGACGTACGTGACATTGGCAAATTAAGCTTAGGTGTGTACGGCTCCATCAGAGTCGAATGATGCACGCATCACGGGATCCAGTTAGTTTCGGGCGTCCAGGCATGCATGCTGGCGTGCTAGCTAATTGACAACTCGACGAGAATCTCCTCTCCTCTCCTCCTGTGTGGCCTCTCCGAGCGCGACAGACGTAGATGAAGAATTCCAACGAAAATTAGATGAACTAGCCAAGGGCAAGTAGCCGATCCCCAGAAAAGCTAGCTGATTCCCTAAAAACTATAGAGGAGCAAAATTTCAGTTTTACTCTTCTAACTGGCATCTAGCCGATCTCCTAAACCGATTATTGAAGTAAAAAAAAAACTGTCCTTGGCACCACACGTTCTTATTTTTTCTCGGCGTCCACCTGCCCCAGCAAAAAAAAGCCCCCTCCTCCCTCGGTTGCACCCACCCCCCCCCCGCGCCACATCTACTCTTATGCCTCCCCTCTAGCCTCCCCCGGCCCCCAGGTGCCATCCTCGATGCCCTTAGGCCTGCCGCGCTGCTCCCTCACCCGGACTTGGTCCTCTCCTACCGCCAGTGATGCCTAAATCGACAAATCGGTGCTTGCAGTGGCATGATTATTATGTAGTGATGTACTGGTGGATGTGACCGACAAAGCTCCAAGTGGAAGCGCATGCAAACATATTGGACAAAGCACGCATGCATAGCCGCAACCGGACCAAGTGGGCCTTGTGTCCCAAGTGGGCCAGTCCGTTTCCCATGTTCTACTCTTTTTCGCGGGAGATTGCACCTTCACTTCACGGGTCTTGTCACTGCTGCTTATCGAGATGGCGTATGGAGGACGCAGTCATCGGATGGGAACAACAAGGACTTGGGCGACGGATCCTGCTGTAGTCTAGGTTTAGCTCCCCCCCCCCCCCCCCCCCCCCCCCCTCCACCCCTAATGAAAACTATCCGAAATAAATTAGTATGCTCCAGTTTGTATGAATATCATCCAGTTTGCATGAAATTCGTCGGGTTAGTTGGAACAGTGTTTGAAATGTATGCATGTAGTGTTGGATGATTGGTTCCTGCATTCATGTTCACGTACTTTGGAATACGATGTCCGATTTGCGGATCGGCGTTATAGATGCCCTTATGCACATACGGAGGTGGCCGACGGTGCTCCAAGTGGAAGCTCATGCAGACATATTGGACAAAGCACGCATGCATAGCCGCAATCGGACCACGCTGAGTACCGGCCAAGCCATGTAGGGACCGGACAGCGAGCCAGTGGCAATACCTACCTAGCTAGCTTTGTCTGTGCGTGCATGGCGATATATGTAGGAATGCTCGTGCATGCATGCATGTGACGCTATATATGTATGTGTCATGTGTGCCTGCAGGTCAAGGTCAGCCGGCCGGCCACCGACGAGACCCACCATCGGCGCAGAAGGTCGTCGCTAGCTTGCTCGACGATCAGTACTGGTGTCTACGTGGTCCACGCATCCATCTTGGATTCTAGGGCTTGCATGCACCTCGCGGAAGATTGATGCATGCATACGTGCCGTCTTCTTTCTGATAACTTCTTTATGCTTCAAAGGATTGCATTTTAGAGACATGCATGGAGTATGTTCTAAATAACCTCTAAAATTGTTCCAATGAAAACAAAACAGAATCCTCGCAAAAAAAAAGGTTACTTTTTTAACGCAGTACAAATGCGCACACTCATACATATGCGTATACACCCATCCCTATGAACATAAATACACGCATACCCTATCCCTATTAGCACTTCTGAGAGACTGAGTCAATATATCTTCTTGAGATTGATGAACTCGCCACTAACGTTTTCGCAGTCGACGCGAACGTCTCTACACATTGAACGCATATCGCCGGAAGGTCTGCAATAGATCCAGAAAAATGCGAGCATCATTATCAAGTCAAGGACTTGAACCCTGGTAGGCTGAGGACACTACTATCCTCCAAACCATCCGGCCAGAAAGGTTAATGTTTGTAAAAGAGAAAGGACTAAGGACACATGCGCGTCTTATATCTCGCGCATTGCGGCCATGACGCGGGGCGTCGCCCATTCTGGAGGCTAATGGGTTGCAGTCAGTGCGCCTGACTAACACAAGTATAGTTTATTTTCCTTTTTACTGAAAATTCGCAAAAAGTGTAGAAATTATTTCAAGAATATTAGATAGAAAAAGTACATAATAATACAGTGGATTGTTTTTTCTATTGCAAAAATTGATGTAGATGTACTTTTTAAAGTATAACCTACAATCTAAAAAGGTATCTATATACTTAACAAAGTGTTCACGCAATACAAGTAAATTTTATATATTTTTAAAACACGTCCATGTATTTAAAATTATTTTTACCAACACATATTATTTTTGTTATTTTTCTTGAAAAATGTGCTCTTTACAATTAAAAAGACTGTCTATATTTGAAAACACCTCTCTAATTTCCTTAAAATAAATATAAAAGTAAAAGTAAAACAGGAAAAGAACAAACATAACTAAAAAATAAACCTATAAAAAATAAAATAGAGCCATGGATGAAACAAAAAGAATCAAGAACAAGTACAACCTATGTAACTAAAAAAGAAACCTGATAAAACCAATATAAAAGCGCTCGTCCGGCGCAAGCCTGTCTAGAGTGCAAGAGGCGAGAGTTCGCTATATAGCTCACAATAGACGATATATAGACTTTGCGGCCATTTCCATTTGTCGACCAGCGGTCCGAGCCAGCGATATGGGCCAGTCCCAATAATCGCTAGCATATTGTCCGATTTTGATTTTACAAGGATTGTCCTGTTGGTTTCTTCGATTTTTGGAAGGCTCTTGTTTGGCTACATCTTTTTTTATTTTTTGGTTATTTTCCAAAGGTTTTACCGGTTTTCTATATGAATGTTGTTTCTTTCCTGTTAATTTTTTGTTTTTATATTTTTCTTTTAAAAAAATTCACATTTTAAAAAAATCACAAAATCTAGAAAATTCTATTTTTTCCAAAATAGGTTTCACGATTTTAATAAACGCAAATTTAAAAGCACTATAGTTTTAAAAATTGCTCCCCTTTTAATATATTTTTGACATTTTTATGAAAATGTTATAATTTTTTAGAAAAGGATGATGTTTTTATAAGAAATTTTGAATTTAAAAAAAATTGAGAACGTTCGAAAATGTTCACCGTTTAATAAAAATGTTTACATTTTTTTAGTTTTTAATACCAGCTAATTCTTTCGTGAAACCTGAATTTTTTCCATTATTTTGGAAAAACTTTAAAGGGTTAAAAAATCTTTACATATGTAAAATGCTCATGAATTTTAAATTTGTTCATCAATTTTAAAAGAAGATCAGTAATTTGAAAATAGAAATTATAAAATTTTTCATAAATTAAAAAATCCTGATTTTTCAAAACATTTATAAGTTTCTAAAAATTTAAATTTGAAAAGGAAAAAAGAAGAAGAAAATGAAGAGACAAAAGAAGACAAAACCAATAAAACTAGCAATGAAAAAAAAGAAAAATAATAGTCAAACATTCACAAAAGTCATGGATAAAAAAAATCATGGGTTCCCTCCCTGTTGTCGCATATGGGCTCCTTCCCCTTGGAAGATAACAGATGATGGGTGCCCTCCCTATCACCGATGGGTTCCTTCCTTTTCAAAGAGTAGTCATAATGGGTGCCCTTCTTGTGGTCGTGGTCGATGTGATCTGACTTGGCAGCCAAGGGGCTCGATGGTGTTGAAGGATGGCAAATCCTCGACAACGCGGCGAAGGAGATCAGGTGCAGATCCATCGAGGAGATTGACGACGGTTGATCTCCCTCATACGGAGCATATACACCATCCATCCAGTCCAAGCAAGAGTATCACCTCTACTGTAAGTGCATGACCTCATATAGACTTCTGGCTATGGGTTGTGGAAATAACCTAGCTCTTAGGTGCAAGTCTCATTTACTTCTCATATAGACTTCCAGCTATGGGCTGTGGAAATAATCTTAGCTATTTTGATAGACCCGATGTGTTCCGTGTGCTTGTGGCGACATTGTAGGATCTCGTAGTTGTGTGCACTTGCTCGTGGGATGTCGCGATCCAGTAGATAGGGCATGTATCTCGACAAACGTGCTTTCCTTCCCAAATAAATAAACAAGAAAGAGAGAAAGCAGCAAGGCAATTAGGCAGTGCAAAATTCATGTCTCTGTTAACTTGGTCATCAGCATTAGAGGCTACAGGCGGGATGTGATGTTTCTCAGCTCGAGCTCTGCTCAAATGAGCTCGGGTGAAATGTAAAATCCAAGACGAATTGAAAACAAATTTAAACAATTGAATAATTTTTGTGTCAAACACTGTTAAATGTCCTAAGTGGTTGCAAAAATTGATCACGAAATTACATCATGGAAGTCGTGGCAAAAAAATGAAGCTCCAAAAGGTTAGTTTCAAAAGCATTTTGGTGATTATTATTTTTTTTGCCACGACTTCCACAAATGTCATTCGATGATGAATTTTTGCAATCGTGAGAAATAACTGTCAAAGTTTATCGCGAAAAAATCAGATTTTTTTAATTTGTTTCAAAATGTTCAGATTTTACTGTTCATACCGAGCTCACATGAGCTCGAGCTGAGAAGGACACTTTGGCTACAGGCGCTACACCCCATTGAGACTACCACCGGAATCATGCACCGACAGGTACGTGTTATTTATAGGCGAAATATCAGAATCCTTAAATGCTAGCACGTACTTGTATACATTTTGCAAGTCAACTGTCCGTATTAGCTTTATGCATCTATAGTTGTTTGCAAGTTGCAACCTTTGGGTCAACCGATCACCCCCTGCAGCAGCCAGATGCCGACTGACATGATTCGGTTTTTAATCTATAGTACTTTTATCAATACATCGTTCTGATCTCAAAATATGCTGGGTAATCGTTCTGATCTCGAATATGATGGGGAATCAACTTGTTGGAGTAACTCCGCTTTATTTAATTTGGTCTACTTTGGTAGTACACACGCATCGATTCGAGTATACTCCAGTTACATATGATCTCATTAGGAGGACGAGCTCCATGGAGCTCATTTTTTGAAAATTTCAAAAATCTTATTTTTTAAGTTTCGAAAAATTCTGGAAACAATCATACACATTCATACGGATGTGTTTTACATGTGTGTAAAGTTTGACGATGAAATACATTATGGTGAGACCTACACAAAAAAGACAAGTTCATGCATTTTCCATAGTGAACAGTGCATGTACTATTCACCATTTCAAAATCACGATTTTGTCTTTTTTGTGTATCTGTCACCATAATATATATCATCTTCAAATTTCACACATGTATTACACATCCGTATGAATGCATATGATTGTTTTTAGATTTTTTCTGAAACTTCAAAATAGGATTTTTCAAATTATTCAAAATAAAGAGCTGTATGGAGCCTGACCTCCATTTAGCATTTTCGAGTCACATCTCACACGCTACTAGTAGTAGATCTCGTCCAGAACTCCATATACTACTCTTTCACTCGGCTATAAATAACCGAGCAACGGCCAGGTTCGCCTGCCCACCTATTCGTCCTGATTTGCAACCATCCTCTGCTCTTTCCCAAGAATCAATGGCTTCACCTTCCCCTCTGAAGATGCTCGCCGTCGTGTGCGTCCTTGTGCTGGTCGGCCTCAGCTTGAGCCAGCAGGCGACGGCGTCGGGCTGCGATGACTGCGCTGACGGACACAATCCGGCGGCTTGTGCTCCCAGGTGCACTGAATATTCCCGCACTGCAAATTCCTGCACTGGCTGCCCCATGCTACAAAGCACCTCGTGCTCGCAGAAATGCTTGGATGGTTGCTATCACGAGTGCAGTAGAAGGCCCTGACGATCGCGTCGTTCACCATCGACCATCGTTTTCCTCTTGTTTCCTTTCGGCCTTCCATTTCAGCCAAACATCCCGGCGCGCGTGTATGCGTGTTGATTGGTATGACGCAAAATTGCAATAAAGCTCAGTCGATCTGGATCACTGTACTGCGGGGTTTGTAATCGAATTCGTGTGTTTCTTTCCTTATTGTTGTTCCTTTTGTTGAGGTCTCTCTTTGTTTGTGTTATAAATCAAGGACGTCGATAACTACCGAACGAAAGGTTCGGTACGTCATTTTAGCCCCGCCGAACGATTTCGTTCGGGACGAGAGGCCCCCAGCCCGAACGCCCATTGGCACTGCCCCTACAGGCCCTTTTTTAGGAACACGACCTTACAGGCCTCTTCTTTGTAGAAACAAAAAAAAAGCCCAGAAGTGACACAAAAGCCCTTTTTTGCTGGGACAAAATAAACACAAGTCCTTTTTTGCTAGGACAAAAAATTGCCATGGATCATATGTAAAGTAAAAAAATCAAAGAAAAATAGAGTAAAAATGCCAGTCCCATAAAGTTGGTTTGACACGAAAAAACCATTAGTGATTACATTGACATGTACGTAAAGGTAGTATAGGTAAATCCCGAACGCCCATTGCCACTACCCCTACAGGATAATTACCGAATGTCGACAATATAGGTAAACTCGCCATGTCAAAAAGATAAAAATTGCGATGGGAAAATAAAAGAGTAAATTTTAACAAAAAATAAATAGGAAATAGAGGTTAAAAAATAAATTGCCATAGCGTTACAGATAAAATTGGCATGCCAAATTGAAAGAAAAATTTGCCATATTTTTTTATTTGAAGGTCCTATACTGCCGTGGCAATATAGGTAAATCTGCCATGTCAAAAAGGTAAAAATTGCCATGGAAAAAATAAAAAAATTAAATTTTAACAGAAAAATAGAAAATAGATGTTAAAAAAAAGAAATTGCCATGGTGTTGCAGATAAATTTTCCATGTCAATATAGGAAAAATTGCCATGGCAAATTGAAAGAAAAATTTGCCATCTTTTTTTTTCATTTGAATGTCCTATATTGTCATGGCAATATATGTAAACTTGCCATGTCAAAAAGCTAAAAATTGCCATGGAAAAAATAAAAAAATAAAATTAAAAAAAAGAAATAGAGGTTAAAAAAAGAAATTGCCATGTCGTTACGGATAAATTTGCCATGTCAATATAGGAAAATTGCCATGGCTAATTGAAAGAAAAAATCCATGTTTCTTTTTTCATTTGAATGTCCAATATTGCCATGGCAAAAATAGGTAAACTTGCCATGTCAAAACAGTAAAAATTGCCATGGCAATAAATTAATAAAATTCTCATAGAAAAAATAGAGGTTCAAAAAGAAATTGCCATGGCGTTATAGATTAATTTCTCCATGCCAACATTGGGGAAATTGCCCGGCGATGTCTGAGGATGGACGCCGTCTGTGAAAAGCCCATCATGTTGCCTCACCGCGGACTCATCGCCGGGCACCCCGACTCCACTCTCCGCTCGGTGCATGCTGGGAATCGTTGGAGTCATAGCTGCCTCCCCCAATTCACCGGACGGGAGTAGAGATGGCACATCGTTGCGCTGCTCCGCCGCCGCTCTTCCTGCTCCTGTACGCCTCAGCCGCCGCCGCGACTGTCGTCGCGTGATCCCCGCGCCCGCCCTCTTTGCGCAACCACACCTCTAGCCGGGCGGTGAGCTAGAGGAGGGGAGACGACCTAGATGCCCGCCGCAACGGCGTGGGCGAGCGGGGGGCGCTCTGCCTCCGCCACGGCCGAACCTCTAGTCGGTGGGAGCGGACCAGAGTCACGTCGCGCTCCGGTCAGCATCGCCTGAACGAGCTCGAGGAGGGGAGACGACTACCGCGACGGCGCCGGCGAGCGGGCGGCGCTTGGCCTCCGCCATGACCGCACCTCTACCCCGGCGAGGATCACACAGATGTATGCGGCCTCGACCCCGCCCAACGCGGCGGCGCGGGGAGCTGGCGGGTGGCGGCAGCTAGCGGCGATCCACAGAGACGCTGTGGAGAGGAACAGTGGGTGAGGGGAAGAAAAGGATAAGGCTGAGGGGGGAGAAGGAGACGATGTCGTTTGGTCAATCGGTCGTTCGGGAGTTGAGAGGAAAATCCCGAACTACTTCTCTGCTGACTTGGCAGTGTCGCCTGCTCTAAGATGTGTGCAAATCATCTGACGACAGTCGAGGCGTTTGGGACCGAACGCTAAAATCCTGATGTTCATGAGTTATAGAATCCGTAAATCAATCAGTCAATCCCCTTGTTTATGTTCTCCATTTCACATATAAACTCCGCTGGTCTGGAGTTAACCACAGGAGTGAAGGTGAAGCGTGCCTTAGCCTCTATACTAGTTTTTCATACACGCACAAGCTAATTTCCCTACCTACCGTCGTGAGTTGCCGCCGGCCATGAAGGGCGTCGGTACGTCCTCGCTCGCTCGTCGGTGGCCGGCCGGCGGTTTTTATTGCTGCAGGGCTCGACTGTCCACGCGTTTTACAGAAGAGTAAAAAAGCAACCCAGTGCCGAACATGAGCATTGCCGATAAACCGAGTCCGTCGCCGCCGGGGACGTACGGCATGGGGCGGTGACCTCGCTGCAAATTCATAAATGCTTTCACCAGCTGATTCGGTTGCACGTATCTCTCCCTTTCTCCTTTTATGCGTAGGAATGACAATGGATAGGGTATGGCTAGGTACAACCTCCTTCTGTCAAAACTCATACCTACCGAAACTTTCTATATCCACCCACTTCAATACTCATGGGCATAAATTAACACCCGTGTTCATACCCGATGGGTATCCTATATCCAATGAGTATCCAGTGGATAAAATGTATAACATTAAATTTTTAAAAGGTAGAGAAATGAGTTTAAAAATCAAGTGATGATGGGCAAGCAATATAGCACAGATACGGCCTCCTCATGTTGCAGGCCTCTTGGAGGAATCAATAAAGTATGAGCAGCGGTTCGTGGGGATAGTTTGATTGTTGAACAACAGTCCAATAGAAAAGAGTCGATAGTTCATTTTTTTTAGGAGTCACAAAGGTCGTAGGAGGAGTGGCGAGCTAAATGGTTACGAGCCTACGAGCTATGGATAGTTTAAGGAGCACGAGATTTAGGGTTGGGTCATAGGAGTTGTATGTTGACCCACATGTCATAGGAACTATTTCATTTTTTAAATTATTTTCTGGATATCCATTGGGTTACCCATGGGCATAGATTCATACCTATGCCTTACCCATATATTTTACAGGTATGGATACCCATTACCCGTTGATACAAAATCTCTCCAAGTCTTGCCCATGCCCATTGTTTTCGGGTAGGGTACCCGCGGGTACCCATACCCATGGGCAACACTGTCATACCTAATTCTGCGGTTAAGGCTACTCCCAATGCATTGGTGCTTACATGAGGTGCTAAGCATATTAAAAAAATTAGCAACTAATGCCCTCAATGCATAGGTGTTTGACTTGTTGGTGCTAAGTATCTTTTATTTAATGATTTTGCAACGAAAGTTCTTCATGTATTGATGGGATTCTTTCATTTAAGTCATCTACCTAGGTTCTCGTGTTTAGTACTACCTCTCTCTCAGTTTACAGGGCGTGCGCGTGTCCCTAGGTCGTTAATTTGACCAACTTATACAAGTCATATATTATAAAAAATATACCAATATAAACTTCAGATGCTCTATTTTCAAACCGTATAATTTCTGTGTTATATAGTTTATATTAAGGTGGTAAAATTGGCAACCTAGGTATACGCGTAGGACTTATAAACTGAAACGGAGGTAGTATTGTTTCTTCTTGGGGTCATCATACTCATCTCTTTTTTCTTAATTACGTTGCCACATCAAATTTTTTACCTACATGGCAATCTTAACACTTGTACAAGCTGAAGTATTGGGAGAAGCCTTAGATGACCTGCTACTACTACTAGTACTTTGCTAGACAATTGGCATTAGCCACGGAGTAATTTGCAAGTTAGTTGGGTACTACCAGAGTCCCATGCCGCCATCTGCTGTTGCTTCCGTGGGAGATCCGAGTGCATGCAACCAACTTGCGTGTGTCATACTATCTCCGTTTCTAAATATAAGCTTTTGAGATATTCTAAGAGCATCTATAATTGAATCCTCCAAACCCGTTTCAAATGCACGGGCAGGCCGTCTGGTCACGAAATTTGGACTCAGACGGGCATCTCAAATGGCCCTCAAACGCCCGGGCTGATTGGCACTCTTCATATATCTAGCTTAAATATGGGGCGTATATCGGGCGCCCGGGCATGCCCGCCACGTCGGACCCGAACCATGCTGGCCCACCCGACCTTACTTATATTCGTCCCCATCCTTTCGCCGGAGCAAACCCTAGCCACTTCACTCCGCTCCCCTTCACTCCCCTCCGCCACCTGAGCTCACCTCCGACGATTTGCGACCTTCTCCGCCATAGCAGGCAGTGGATCAGACTCCGACTAGTCCGGATCCGTCGACTGGCGTGTCGTCCCGTGTGGGTTGGAGGAGGCAATGACAGTCTGCATTGCACTCCGCCACTCCCGAGAGGACAGCGCCCGGCCGATGGACGGATCCGTCTACCGTGACGCCATACCGTCGGCTAACCAGGCGCTCGGGTCCTCTGGTGCTGGATCCTCGCGGTCCCGGCCAGAACACCTCTCCTTTCCCATCATCAGTCGGGCAGAGTATGAGTCCCACCGGGAATGGGCGGCCCGCCGTGGAAAGGAGCGGATAAGGGCCACCGAGGCCCGTATCGCGGTGAAAAATGGCGGCGGCGGAGGCGGCTGGTGCGGCGGCACTGGCAACCGCATAGGAGGAAGCCATCTGCGCCCGCATTGTGAAGAAACGACAGCGGAGGAACACGCACGCCCTCGCACGTGAGCAGAATCGGGCGGTCCGTGCCATGGACGGACTGCCACCAAAGGAGGAGAAGGAGGACATCGACGGCGAGGACAGCTCCGGCGATGAGCAGATCCAACTTGATCCATACTGCATCTCCAACTGGTACTTCTGCGAGAAGGACGGCAAGGGAGGGAAGCCGTGGATGAACTCCACCATAGCCAAACATGCCAAATTTTGGTAGTCCAATGGCATGTTTAGTGTAGTGTGATGGAGTAGCCGGACGATGCATGTGCGTCGACGTCGTTGCATGAGTTTGTATGGATTTGAGATATGATAATTGAGGTGTCCCGATATGGATTGTATTTTCTGAGGAGTGCCCGGTCAGTCCCCGGGGACGCGCCCGTGCGCGTCCGAGGGCGTTTGAGGGGCCAGATTTGTCAAGTCCGGCTGTAGATGCTCTAACATGAACTACATATCAAGCAAAATGAGTGAATTTACGCTCTAAAATTCATGTGTATACATCCATGCGTAATCTATATTGAAATCTTTAAAAAGACTTATATTTAGGAACGGAGGGACTACATGCTTGTATAGTCATTTTTCCCTTGCATGCAAATCACTTTTTGTGCATGCAGCTTTGGCAGAGGTCTCTACCATGCAACGCATCACACACCCATGCCTTTCATGTGATTTCAAAGTTTGAAATCATTTTATCTTATGAACCAAAAGCTCGATTTAACTCTTGTCAGCGTATGTACATCCTGACGATGATGTCTTTAGAACAAGATCATGCTTGAATATATTTTGATAAGTTTTAAAATTTTATTTTTGAAACATGATGAAATGTTATGAATATATTTTGAGTTCAAGTTTCATTACGAATGAAATTATTTTTTTAATGAGTTAAATAAGTTTTTTAATGAGTGGAATATGTTTTTGAAATGGATTAACCCAGATTTTGAAATGAGTAAATTTTGTGTTTTGAAATGATGAGTGAAATAAATCTTCTTAATTAAACAATAGAAATATATTTTCTGAAATGATTAAAATTGGTGTTTTCAAATGATGAGTGAAATAAGTCTCCTGAAATGAGTAAAAAATGTTTTTCGATTTAACTAAAATCAGTTGTTTGAATTGAGTGAACACATTTTTCTGGATTAAGTGAAATGAGTGAAATCACTTCCTTGAAATAAGTGTTTTTTCTAGTTCAGTTGAATGAGTATTTTGAATTAAGTGAAATCAATGATTTAGACAATATTGGATTATGTTATTTGAAATAAGTGAAATATGTTGTTTTAAAGAAGTGAAAAAATTCCTTTGAAAATGACAGAAATTATTTATTTGAATTGAGTGAAACAAGTATTCTAAAGTGAGTGAAATCGGCATTTTGAAATGTGTGAAATCAATGTTTCGAATATATACATCAGTAAGTTTTTAAGAAACGAGTGGAATCTGTTATTTAGAAATGAGTGAAATATGTTTCATTAATTTTAAAATCATTGAAAATATATCCAAATTTGATCTTATTTCCTTGACATCGGGAATTCAAATATGTAAAAAGATTTTAAAATAAAATTTTATTTCATAGGATACAAATGAATTAATATCTCATAGGAAAAAAATTAAAGCACTAGCTTTTCACGTTCAGTGGGAGGAGACGTTCCCGTCGACTACGAAGGCGTATGTGGCGACTTCGTCAATTCCAAGATGATGTGCCGGCTCAACCTTTCGAAGGTGTTCCTAGGGATAGGGTATGCGTGTGTGCGTTCATGGGGTGGGTGTATGCTCGTATATTTGAGCGACTTCAATTGTATTGTGTTAAAAAAATACTTTTTAAAATTACATGAACATACATTTTTCCGCAGCACCCAAAAAAATTCCAGTATATTTTTTACAAACTGTTTTGATCTAATATTCATGGAATAAACATATTAGCTCCCGCAAAGCCCCTCCCCTCTGCTTGCCCAATCTACTCAAGTGTTCCGCATTTCATGGATAAATTTTCATTCAGTAAACTTCATAGATCATCATTTTTAACTATTCTTTTTGTAAGGAAAACTTCGATCTATTCATCAACTGTCAAGATAGTACAAAGAACACCAGAAGTAAAGAATACATCCAGGTCCATTGACCACCTAGCGACGACTATAAGCAATGGAGCAAGTCGAATGCGCGCTGTTGTCATCATCCCTTCCTCATCGGAGCAGAGCAAACTTTGTTATATATAGGCTCAATTTTGAACAAAATACAAGGAACCACAATAAATATGAGGAAGTATCATATCATGATGACGTGTTATAATAAATAAGGCACTAGCATGAATTTCCAAAAGAATAAATGAGGCATTAGCATGAATCAAGGAATCACATGTTCACGATTTTAAACTTGTTCATAATATCAAAAAATGTCCAAGAATTCCAAAAAATCCTTTTGTTTTCATTTTTTTCACAAATATCAAAAAAATGAACCTGATAAGGAATTTCAAAAAATATCATCTACTCAGAAATTTTTCTGAATTTTAAAATTTGTTTACTTAAAAAAATGTTCTCGATTTCACTAAATGTCCGCATTTTCAAAAACAATTCGGGAATTCAAAAGTTATTCACAGTTTCATAAATTGTTCACATTTTTCTCAAAATTTGTTCAGATTTTTTCCAAATTTTGAAAATCATTAACAATTGTTCCCAAATTTCAAAAAAATATTAAAAAATAAAAATTAAGAAACGTTTGGATCTAATGCTGTTGTTAATTCTTAGACTTTCGAGTTGTCAATTAATCACTAACGCTCAATATTTGCATTCGCTAGCAACGGCAGGTGCACCAGCAAGTAGGTTGGCCCATTATGGGGTCCCCTGTGCGGCGCGACGCTGTTGGACGCAATGAGCGTTCAATAGGAGCGCCCCCACTGGTTGGGTCGCTCTAGGGTGTCGCTGGTTGGTTCGCTCGCCAATCTCTACTTCTAATGGAGCAGTTGATAGGATTGCATTCAGAGTTTTTTTCGTCCCATCACTTTCGTTCGGTTTTATTTTGACTAGTTTTTTTCGTCCTTCCTCCCACCACTCCCTCTTACTGGTTTATTTTTACCTCATTTTCCACACAATGAAAAAAAAAATGAACTAATGAGAACTTTTCATGCAGGGGCAAGTTATTTAGTAATGTCTTTATGTGAAAGAATCAATCATGGCCAAACTCTAAAAATCAAATCTAAAGTAATTAACCTTATCATAAATTGCTCGATCACATAAATTAACCCAAATGATAACGCCACACGTGTGGCACGAAGCAATTTCGCCCATATTTTTTTGATGGCAACTTTAGTTACAAGAGGATGGAAACTTTAGTTGTGAAGCATGGCAACTTTCTGTCTGGATATCAAGTTTCAGTTTTTTTGAGGTTTGTTTTTTTCGTATGGCAATTTTAGTGTAAAAAATGTGTGGGCGGTGTTACTACATGCCACACGTGTGGTAGTTATTGGCATCCTAAATTAATATTTTCATACGTCCCCAAAATTACAGTTAACATTACCATATGCCACCCAATCACATTAATGTTGCATGATACATCTCGCAAATCTATTCCTAACAAAGTAGTACCCCTGGCCTCCACCGATCGATAGCCTATGAGGGACACATCAAGCATCTCTCCTCCCCCCTTCATCGATAGCCTAGGCCCATCCACCCATGGATGAACTATGTCCTACCTAGTAGGCCCAACAATCCAGTAGCAATCCATTTGCAAATAGTATATAATGTTAATAAATTCAAAAAACGTTAAAGACTTTGAAAAATGTTCACAAATTTGTAAAAATGTTTATGATTTCAAAATATTGTTCACGATTTCACAAAATATTTGCAAATTTGAAAAGATGTTCACATGAAAGAAAAAAGGAAGGAAAATAAAAATAAAAAAGAACAAAAAATAAAATAATAAAAAAGGAATAAAAAGAAAAAAAAAGGCTCAGGGAAGGTTCCGGTGAGGAAGAAGTCCGAAAATTGGCCGGCCTAAAACATGATCGAAGGCAGGAGGAAGTACATGCTAGGTCACTACACGCCAAATAGGAAACCCCCATGCAGTCGTGGCTGTAAAAATACATTTTAGATAGGGAGCCACCCCCCCCCCCCCCCCCCCCCCACCTGGGCCGACCCACACGGTAGTGGCTGGAAAAATACGTTTGGGAATTGCCCCTCCTGGGCCGGCACATGCAATGAGAAAGAGAGTGGTACTGTATCTCGATGAAGTAACAAAATATGATCATAGACATTGAAGGCTATGATAAAAAAAAGAATTCTCCTGTTGCAATGAACGGCCCTTTGCTTGCATCACTAATAAAGATTGGATGCTTTTTTCAAACCATGCATGAGAGAGCTGTATGTTTACGGATTTGCTATTTTACAGTCGACTATTTCTCAATTCGACAACATTCAAATCTCTGTCTGTCCATTTTTGCATGCAGATTCGCGCTTGGAGGTGTGGGTTTTGGGCTGGTTTGTTGTTTGTCGGGTGTGGTTTGTTTTTATTCCAGCCCGTTACGGCCGCCCCGGTCCGACTGGCTGTTTTTCTTTTCCTTTTTGAAATTTGTCTGTGTCTTTTCCCCATTTCATTTGGCGGTATTGTTTGGATAAGGCAGAGATGAGAGAGCGAGAGAGGGGAAGAGGCGCTCGAGCGGTGAAGGAGCGGAGGCGATTCCCGTCATTCATGTCGATTCTGAGATCCCCTTCCCTTCGAGCTTGATTTCTCCTCCCTTGCTCTTCGTTCCTCGGCTGCCCCAGTTGGTTGTTCTCGTCTCTCTCTCTCTCTCTCCCCCGTGTGATCTAGGTTTCTCCTCCGTTTCTGCTAGTTTCGATTCGAGATCCATGTATGTTCTGGTGTTTGATTGATGGATTGTGTATGTTCTTGCCCGTGTTTGGTGTATGTGCTCTTGTAGATTTTTCCCATGGCTCCCGATGTGTTTGTGTAAGTTCTATTAAATTGATGTGGTTCCTCTGCTTAGGTTTTTAGCTCTTTCATGTCTGAATCCCCTCGGGTGTAGGCACTGGTATGTGTTTCGTTTCCTGGTCGCTGGTAGGGGTCTAGATTTAGGGTTTCCGTTGGGTTTTGTTCTGGTTGGAGTATGATTCGTGTGTAATGCTTCATGTGTTTGGGTTGGTGATTTTGCTCTAGTGGGAGTCTCTGTAATGCTTAATGTGTCTCGTCCTTGGGAGTATGATTCTTCAGTGGATGTCCCTGATTGTGCTATTCTGTAATCTCATGTGTTCTAGCCCTGCAATTGCCCCCTATGTTTTCAGTCTTAGATCCCTCCAGTATTAGAGTGTAAGGTTAGGTTCAAGTGTTATTAGTCATGTATTTGGCAGCATTTTCCATGTGCTTACCCGGTAATATTTATCTGATTTTGCGGTGTAATTCCCATGCTTAGTGCCTGTATTTTGTGGAATTACACTGTATTACTTCTTTGCACTGTAATATTTATCTGATTTTGTGGTGTAATTCCCATATTTAGTGCTTGTATTTTGTAGAATTACACTGTATTACTTCTTTGCACTGTAATTCACCTGATTTGCAGTGTAATTCCCATGCTCAGTCACTATATTTTTTAGTTATATTACAGTGTATTTACCTCAGAATTCCACTGTACTTCTGATGAATTTCATGTAGGCTTCTTCATCACACTGTATTATTCCCTTGATTTACTGTGTAATTCCCATGCTTAGTAACTATTTTTTTGGATATATTAATGTGTAATATTCCCATATTTACGTTTTGTAGTTCCCTTGCTTCAAATTTGTAATTATGGTTGTACTGTAATTCCCATGCCCAGTCATTGTATTTTTTAGTTATAGTGAAGTGTAATTTTCCTCAGGTTTCTTGTGTAACTCCCATGATTTTCATGTATGCTTCTTCATCACTCTGTAATATTTCTCTCATTTACTCTGTAATTCCAATGCTTAGTCACTGTATTTTTTGGATATATTACGGTGTAATGTACCCATATTTTAATTCCAATGCCTCATTTTTGTAGTAATGCTCATATTGTAATTCCCATGCATCGTCACTGTAATTTTCAGCTATATTACAGTGTAATTTTGGGGTATTGTACTCTGTATTTGCCATGCTTCTCCTATGTAATTCCTGTACAACATTAGTGCGTCTTATTTGCAACCATATAGGTCTTGATAAGTTTTCTTATTCTTTGTTGTTAATGTAGTATTTGATTTAGGATTTATGTAGCATTGTTTAAGAGTGTTTTGGTTTTGTAGTTTGAGGAGGGTCCTGGCAACCAGTTTTTTCATGTTTAATGGGTAGGCTATGGAAAGTCTATCATCAGGGCGTTCCGTTAGCATCTTCTTTTGAGAGTGCAGATTGTTTTGCTGACGAACCATTTGCGCCTGTCAATGGTAGCTATTTCTTTCTTTTTCTCTACTTTTTTTCAATTATTATTTCTTGAAGTCTGTTTATTTATTTTGTGTCTGTTGTATTTTGCATTTTTCAGGAACTTTCAGGTGATGAAGCAGACTTTGACCAAGCTCTTTTCAAGTTTTATGTGAACCAAGCTCATTATTTCTCTTTTTTGCTTGTTGTTCTTGAGGATGCTACTGTAGCCACTAAAAATCCAACCAGTTTTGAGTAGAAATTCATATATGCCTGGGCTTCTTCTTTTGTTTTGAACTACATGCCTAACTGTGGCTTGAAATTGCTGCTGGTGTTCATAAGATTGCCTTCTGATGCAGTCTCTTGTTCATTTTGCAGGAACCTCTCAATGTCTTCTTCATCGAGGTATTCATTGTCTGCGTCTTGTTCATGTGAGTCCTCTGTTTCTCCCCTTTGTCCTTCTTGATTTATCTGGTTTGTGTTTGACTTTGATTTATTTGTTGTGGAACTAGGGTCGGTATCTTCAGGGACCTGCAAAATTATTCTTTTTGTGTCCGTTTTAATTTTCAAACAGGTTTGTACAAATACGTTCATATTCTATTTGTGACTTTGATTTATCTATTTATGTGGCTACCTGTTCCAAACTGATGTTGTCAAACATGTGTGCCTCCCAGGGATTAGGTTCTGTTGTGCCTTCTTCGCTTGCTGTAGCTTCATGATGCATTTCCTGCAATGTCTGCAGTGTAAGTGAGATGTTACTTTCTCTCTTTTTTCTCAGTTCAGATATGAGTTATTCAGTACTAGTTTTCCTCTCCATCTTGTGTAATGTTTGCAGCACCATCTCCTGAATGTACCTGCGAGCATCATGATTTCTTTTAATTTAAAACTTCTCCTTCTCAAAGATTTGTAGCTATGCAGTATTTGAATTTCATTTTTACCTTGTAGATAATGTCTGAATTGAGGAGCGCTGTGAATGAAAATGATTCCCGCAAAACATTTTTTGTTAGCATGAATGTATTGTATATAGCATTTTCCTCTATTGATTTTTGCAATCAGTTTGCTAGTATTTATACATGTCTCACATTTAGAATGAGTTCTTCTTGTGACATTGACAGTAGATCCTCTTCAGTCACTCTTCCTATCATGCTCCCCATCTGCAATATTGAAGATTAAATGTGAGAGAATTTTAATTTTGTAAGCGGCAAACTATTATCAGTGATAGCTCTTTTCTCTGCATGTATTTCCTAAGCAGAAAACTGTCAATATTAACTTTTTAAGCTCCAAACTACAAATCATTTTTTAAGGAGCAAAGTGTGAGTTCCTGGTTTTGGACACTGTAAATCCTGGGTGGCATGAGGTGTTTTTACAGTGTAAATCGGTAGTTTGAATGGTAAATGTTGGGTGCTTACTATGTTTATACAATGTAAATTCCAAGGTCTTTGGACTGTATTTGTAATGTATTAAGAATGTAAATTCCAGTGCCATTATACTGAATTTACAGTGTAGATATATGCATTTTTACAGTGTAAATTCCAGGGTTTTAGTACTGAATTTACAGTGCTAAAACTTGGGTATTTACCGTGTAATTATAGGGCCATTATACTGAATTTACAGTGTAAATACTTGTGTATTTACAGTGTAATTACAGGGCCATTGTACTGAATTTACAGTGTAAATACTTGGGTATTTACAGTGTAGTTACAGTACAAAGGCCCTGAATACCTTGGGTATTTACACTGTAAATTCATGCATTTGTACACTGTATGTTGTAGGGTTTTGCATTATATTTACAGTGTAATTTCCAGGGCCATTGTATTGAATTTACAGTGTAGTTACAGGGTCATTGTACTGAATTTACAGTGTAAATTCCGGGTATTTACAGTGTAAATACCGGGTATTTACAGTGTAGGGTGTGTTCGGTGGCATGTATGGACCTAACTTAGTTGTTCTTATCTCATACATGCTGAGTGTAGACATGCTAAGTCCATGCAGTTGCTGTTATTTGGCAGTGATGTATGCGCTGAGACATGCTGAGCTGAGATTTTGTTTGGCAGCCTGCATGTGTTTAGACATGCTGAGCTGAGATTTTATTTGGCAGCCTGCATGTGTTTAGACATGCTGAACAATTTCGAATTCTGAATATTTTTTTTGAATGATGAACAAAATCGAAAAAAATGTCAACACAAATTTAAACATATTTTGATATTCTAAACTTTTTTGGAAAATTAAAATAAATTTTGAAATTCTGTTTTTTAATTTGAGCATATTTGAAATTATGAGTTTTTTTTTGAAAATTTAAACAAAATTTGAATATTTTATAAAAAATTAAAATTCTATTTTTTTTCAAAATTCAAACAAATTTTGATTTACTTTTGAAATTCCGAACATTTATGATTTTTTGAGAAAAATTGAAATTTCAAATATTTATTGAAAATCCAAAGAAATTTTGAAATTATGATTTTTTTTGAAAATTTTTAAAAAATTGAAATTCATTTTTTTTATTTTTTTCTGAAATTCTGAAGTTTTTCGAATATTTAAACAAAATTTGAAATTTTGATTCTTTTTGAAAAAATAAACATATCCAGACATGGTCTAGTCGGTGGGTACGAGTGTCAGGGCCAGCATAGCTGCCTCTATGCACCCTGTCTGGGGTGCATGAGATGAGCATGGCTGAGGGCACTTTTATGCATCAGATGAGCATAGCTCAGGTGAGCCCATGCACCCTACCAAACAAGCAAAAGTGGGTCGGATTAGGAACTTTTGCCCTCATGCACCCTCCATCCACCCTACCAAACACACCCGTAAATACCGGGTATTTACAATGTAATTACAGTACAATCGCCCTGAAAAACACTGTAAATACATGCCTTTGTATAGTGTATGTTCCAGGGTTTGTATTTACAGTGTAAATTCCAGGCCATTGTACTGAATTTACAGTGTAAATACTTGGGTATTTACAATGTAATTACAGTACAATGACCTTGAATATCTTGTGTATGTTCCAGGGTTTTGCATTGTAATTCCATGGGTTGGTCCCTGTTTGGTGTCAGGTTGTTTTGTGGTTATACAGGTGTTATCTGTTCATTTGTGAGGAAATTTGAATGTTGCCGGATTGAAAAACAGTCAAGTGTCAAATAGACACTCCCTATGTTTATACAGTACTATATTAAAGAAGGAAGGAAATAAAAGACGACACGACCGGTTCAACCAACTACAAGTTCGGTAAAGCAAACAAAGATCGACGTGACCATCCGTCCATACATCCAAATCCAAAGCTTTTAGAATTCAGAAACAAAAGACAAATACAAGTCCTAGCCAGGTGTACGGACGGCATAGCAAGTACGTATATCCAATCAAATATGCTTGGTTTCGACAAGAGTAGCAATGTAGGAGCACTTTCTCTCCCCCCCCCCTTTATTGTATGTATATGTATTGGAGTGACCGCCCCAATTAACTTTGATGTTCAATCGTGTACTGCTACAAAGATGTTACAACAGCAACGCCATATGTGTAGCGCTGGAACCAATAACAAGCTTGGTGCTATCTTGAAAACTATCGTAGTGGCTTTGTTTGTCCTGTTCAATTCGCAACTCATAAGTTGAAAGTTAACTGGAGCCGGGGGAGAGTTGGTGTCATAAGAATAAGTGCACTGTACGGACGTAGTAGTATACTTCTTCGGCTTGAGTGGCTGGATATAAATGAAGTGAGTGATTGAGGCAGCTCACTAGCGCGCGTACGTACCACCGATCAATCCATCGAGACATCCGTGATGGCACCGCTCCCAGAGACCACGGCGGAGGCCACTCTAGCGGCGGCGGATGACAGCGGCGACAGCGAGGCGTTGGGTGACGCGTGGGACTACCGCGGCCGGCCGGCCGTGCGCGGCAGCTCCGGCGGGTGGTCCAGCGCCGCCATGATCCTGGGCGTGGAGCTCAACGAGCGGCTGACCACGCTGGGCATCGCCGTGAACCTCGTCACGTACCTCACGGCCACCATGCACCTGGGCAACGCCGCCTCCGCCAACGCGGTGACCAACTTCCTCGGCACCTCCTTCCTGCTCTGCCTCCTGGGCGGCTTCGTCGCCGACACCTACCTCGGCCGCTACCTCACCATCGCCATCTCCACAGCCGTGCAGGCCGCCGGCATGACCATCCTCACCGTCTCCACGGCCGCGCCGGGGCTGCGCCCGGCCGCCTGCAAGGACCCGACGGGCGACGGCAGAGTCCCCGGCTGCGCGCCGCCTACCGGCACGCAGCTCGGCGTGCTCTACCTAGGCCTCTACCTGACGGCGCTGGGCACGGGCGGGCTCAAGTCGAGCGTGTCGGGGTTCGGGTCGGACCAGTTCGACGAGTCCCACGCCGGGGAGCGGCGCCGCATGGCGCGCTTCTTCGGCTGGTTCTTCTTCTTCATCAGCCTCGGCTCCCTCCTCGCCGTCACCGTGCTGGTGTACGTGCAGGACAACGTGGGCCGGCGCTGGGGCTACGGCGCGTGCGTGGTGGCCATCCTCGCCGGCCTCGGCGTGTTCCTGGCCGGCACCCCCAGGTACCGGTTCAAGAAGCTGGCGGGGAGCCCGCTGACGCAGATCGCGGCCGTGACCGCCGCCGCCTGGAGGAAGCGCGCGCTGCCGCTGCCGTCTGACCCATCCTCCCTCTACGACGTGGACGACGCGGCGGCCGCCGGCGAGGACGTCGGGGGCAAGCGGAAGCTGCCACACTCCAAGCAGTGCAGGTAACTGCAATTAACAACGTTCCTATCCGCTTCCATGCATAGTTCCATGATTAATTAATTTGTCGGTGGCGGGCGGCGTTGCATGCAGGACCATAGTAATTCATTCAAAATATAATATGCTGTAGCAGTGTGTACTTTGATTGGCGCCGGCCGGGATTATAGTTGTTATCGATAGCGTCGTTGGTTTCTAGTCTGGCATGTGTCATGGCATCGTGTGGATCTATGGATCACTACTAGGTAGACACATCATGCATGACACCATAATTATCTTGTGCTGAACAAGAACAATGTATGCTTAGTGTAGTGTAGTAGTCCACGAGGCAATGCACAGTACGTGGTACATATATAACCTTGTCACACTCACACGTAGGGGGTACCTAAAGCAGTGTACCATGCACGTGGCTTAATTCACGTGTGCTGTCACGTAGGTGAGCACGTAGGTCCGGCATGTGTACATATAGTGATCTGTCAATCTGTGTCACGCGCGTAGGACGGGTCGATCGAGTATCGACCTGTGAGCTGTGAGCGTGTGACACCACCATATATCGCTAGCATCACATATTCACATGCATGTCCACACAGGCATGCAAAAATGCATCACTACCTGTATGTTTGTTTGTGCATGTGATGCCCATGACCTGATCGCCCGTCGTTGATCTAGGGCTGGTCGTAATGAAATTATCATAAGCGGTATCATGCATGACAATTAGACTTTTTGGATAAATTGGCACACAATTAAATAAGAAAAAAGAGGGTGTGGTATCATATCATGATACCGTATCATATTAAATGTTGTACTACTTTGTGTCATGCATGGCAATTAATAATGCCACCTAAAATACTAACTTATGATACTATGTATTACGGAGGTAGTATCATATACTAGTATCATATGCATGATACTAGTATATGATACTCTCACATTACAACCAGCCTACAGATATAGGCAGTATGCAGCTAAACGTAAATAATTAAGCATTGAAACCTGATCATTGGCAGCTAACGTTGTGAGGCAGATAGATGAGATAGATGGTGTTGGTTGAGTTGGTTCCATATGCTTAGTACAGTATTGGGCAGACAGTGCAGTGCACCACTAGAGAGTGGGCAGTCCCACCCCCACATGGCCAATGGCTGGTCTGTCTGATCGTTGTTTCTTTTCGTGAATGCATGATAGCTGGTCGAATGTTGTCAAGGAGTACGTACAAAAGCACATGCATGTTAGTACATGCACGTACTATAGCTGGGCTAAACTAGTGCCCCAAGAAATACTCTGGCGTGGCGCATGGGAACCAACCAATAAATTCACAAAAGAAAAACCCAAGAGCTCAGCCTTTTGTTGGGTTGGGTTGGGTTGGGTTGGGCCCCAAGCACGTGCTTCTGCTATACCCCCTTCGTTGCTAGTACCAAAGCTAGAGGAGAATTTGTTGGAGATACGCCTGCCTGCCTGCCTGCCACACATGCATTCTTGTTTGGCACTAGTGCGGCCAGCATGTTCTCCAGCTAACTTTGAATCTTGGACGATGTCGCTCAGAAAATTCATCTTCATTTGTTGCACTCCATCTGTTTTTAAATATAAGCATTTTTAGGATTCCAATATAGACTATGTACAGAGCAAATTGAGTGAATCTACATTCTAAAATACATCTATATACATTTATATATAATCGTTATTAAAATATCTAAAAGGTTTTTTATTTAGAAACGGAGAGAGTATATATATACATATAATACTATAATATTAGCACTGCATACAGTACTCCATTCATCTCAAAATAAAATAAGTGTCTCGACTTTAGAGCACCTATTTTGGGATGGGGAGAGTACTTCTGGTGTTGCTTTTCACGGCGCCCTGATCTGTACATTATCAGTTTAGTTCATTCAGTTCACGGGCGTGCGTTCAGTGCTCACTCACACACACAGTCACATGCATGTGAACGGTGAACCTGCTGCAACCACGACGTGTTGTCTCTGTACGGGCGCTAGCATGAGTTTGTACGTTCCCACCGTTCAATTCAGATTTCAAGCGCACTGACCAGCTTTCCTTTTTCAAGTAAATTTCATACGATCTTTTATTTTGCGGAAAAGAATTTTATATGATCCCTTTAAAAAAAGACAACAAGCCTCCTTTTGATTTCCATTAAAGTAGAAACCGCTCACCCAAATTTCTTACAAAGCAAAATGAAGGAACAGAAATAGAAAAAGAAAGGCTAGAGAGACCATGTTCAGGCACTCCAGGTGATACTAAAAGGGTGTGTCTAGGGCACAGCTAGATGTGCTCTAGTTATTTCACATCTAAGTGAGTGAATCAAGCATAAAGAGAAAAAGGAAAAAAAAGAAAATATTCACACGAATCTCAATGTAAGATCAATGACATATGACTTAGATGTGCAATACTTATGGCACATCTAGATGTGCTTTAGCAAAACTGATACTAAAACTCCACCCGCACGTTACGCATGAGCTTCACGGCACACAGCCAGGCTCCAGGATCATCATGAATTATTTTTATAAAAAAGAAAAATTTATAAATCAAAGGCATTTGGTGCTGATGGTAGGAGTAACTATTTTCTGGACTGGTTCATACGATGAGGGGGGTTGGCTGCACTCTTTTCCAAGAAAACCAAAGGCATTTGGTGCTGATGGTAGGAGTAACTATTTGCTCGACTATTTGGAAGACTAGAAATATAGTTTTCTTTTATATATATATATATATATATATATATATATATATATATATATATATATATATATATAAAGAGGGGCGAAAGCCTTTTTCGGTAAATAGAGTTTTTCCTTTTTATAAAAAAAATCATGCTGATAGTAGGAGTAACTATTTTCTAGGCCTGGAGTACAAAACCCTTCAGGGGCCTAGAGCACAAATGACCACTTGCTAGACAAGCTTGACAACACGGCCGGGCCGGCAAAATCCAAGCCCTGTGCAACTCTAAAACGAGGCCCTATCTCACATGAAAAATTAATATTATTTGTGTTCCTATGAACTTTAATGCATATAAAGGTTTACAGCTCTCAAAATTCTAATGTATATGACATAATATTTTACATAACTTTTCTACTAATGTTTCCCTGTGATGATTCAAATATGTATTCTTGAAACACAAGATACAGAGATGAATAAAATAAGATTGAACTATTGAAGATTAACAAAATTGCTACCTCTAACTCACCTAGTCTATACGACGATCATTGACCGAGAAGAGAATCGATCTCTAGGCCCTAGGGATTCCTCTGCCGTCAGTAGCCAAAATTAATCAGAAATTTAGTAATTACTAGTCAAAAGAGGATCGACTCATCAGGCACTGGATTGGAGATCAGAAATTGAATTGTCGCGTCTCGCTTGTCATCACTCGTTGAGTCGTCATCGCTCATCGCCCACGCCGGAAGGAAGACGATTGTTCTGGAATCGGGAGGCCCGTCGCCATCGCTGGTCGCTGGTCGTCGCTCGCCGGGTTCATCACACCCTGGTTCGTATGGAATCGGATCGCCGCGAGTCGCGACCTGGAGTTGGATAGGGAGTTGGGGTCTTGGGGACGTAAGTGCTGGCGTCTCGCGAGCGAGTAGCGACGCACACGCGTGATACACCCACGATCGAGTCGCCCAGCAGAGTCGCGAATGCGGACCAACGCCCCATGTAGCCCAGCGTCCAGATTCCAGAAACTAGCCTCATGCCCTTCTGATTGTTACTCCCTCCTTTTCTAAATATTTGTCTTTTTAAAGATCTCAAATGGTTACCACATACGAATGTATATAGACATATTTTAGAATATAGATTCACTCATTGTACTCCGTATGTAGTCACTTGTTGAAATTTCTAGAAAGACAAATATTTAGGAACGAAGGGAGTAATAGGCTTATATATAAAAAATTGGCCCCTGTGCGGGCCGCACAGTTGGCACACCTATGAGTCCGCCCTGCTCGACAAGGTTGCAGCCAAAGTACAAATGATCCACACTCTCCTTATACCTACAAAAGTGACACTCCTCATTCCTAGTTCAGCCTCTCCTGGCTATGGATTAGGTTATCTTTGGTCAAGATGCTATTCTTAGGCACCAACCAGGGAAAGACCTTAATTTTGTGAGGGGTCTTCAACTTACAAATACCTCTATATCCCACCAAATTGAGGACTTCAAGAAAATATAATGATCTCTCCCCAAAAATTATTTTTACTATTCAAATTCCATCTCGATCTATCATTCCTGTCAATTAGAACCACATCATCCACCAGACTATTCAATTCCTTTCATTGATTTGCAGTCTCTCATACGAGTTCTTCTAAATCTAAAACGATCTCAATCATCATGACTAACTTGCTGCACAGTCACCATCTTTTTAAATGTGTTGTTATATAATCTAGGAAATAGTTGATAAGGATTTTGTTCCCTAGCCACACATCTTCCCAAATCAAAGTTTTTGCCCCATCACCAACCACCCTGCTAGATGCACTAAGGAAACCATCCCTGACTTTCTAATCCTTGCCAAAAATGTGAACCACTGGCTCCATCACACAACCCTGACATAGTTTGTTCATGTAGACATTTCTTGGTCAACAGCGGTTGCCATAATCCTTCAGAATTATCCAGTTTTCCATAACCTTTTCATTAGTAGAAATTTATTCATCACCTATAGGTCTAGCACCCCCAAACTACCACAACTCTCAAGCAAGCAAAATGTAGGCTGATTAACTAGATGATATTTTCTCTTGTCTTCATTTTCTTGCCACACCATCTCGGCTCTGCTAGAATCCATGTTCTTTAGCACTCCTTTAGGAGCTTCTAGGAAGGAAAGCATATACAAGGGAATGCCACTAAGACATGAATTCACTAGGGTAACAGTGCTTTGCACGATCTGGAGGTCAAGAGCACCCATGACATGCAAGGTGTTTGGGTGGTTGGCAGCACGCGATAGATATTGGACGGCCAGGCTAGAGCGGCGTGGGCTTCCGCACCCAATAGATTGTCCATTTTGTGACCAACAACTTGAGAACCTTCAACCCATTCTTCTTGGGTGTGTGCTTGCAAAGGAGGTGTGATTAACTAGATGATATTTTCTCTTGTCTTCATTTTCTTGCCACACCATCTCGGCTCTGCTAGAATCCATGTTCTTTAGCACTCCTTTAGGAGCTTCTAGGAAGGAAAGCATATACAAGGAAATGCCACTAAGACATGAATTCACTAGGGTAACAGTGCTTTGCACGATCTTGACATGCAAGGTGTTTGGGTGGTTGGCAGCACGCGATAGATATTGGACGGCCAGGCTAGAGCGGCGTGGGCTTCCGCACCCAATAGATTGTCCATTTTGTGACCAACAACTTGAGAACCTTCAACCCATTCTTCTTGGGTGTGTGCTTGCAAAGGAGGTGTGGTCAGTTATCCTCGGGGATTGGGGAAAGCTTGAGTGGATCCCAACAATGGACAATGACCTGGTGTATTGGTGGACAAGAAAGGAAGCTGCGGGATGGCTCACTAGTGACATTAAAATGACCATCTTGCTTGTTTTATGGAGCCTTTGGACGCACAAGAACAATGTGGTGTTCAATGGCATGACCCTAGGGAGATGGATGTAGTGCCTAAGGTTCAAAGTGAAGGGGCAGCATGACTTATCCATACGGCGGGCCTCATAGATGGATGGCGTTTTAGCGAGTGGTAAGTTTTCTGTTTCCACCTTCTCCTGAGTTGGGAGGGCATTCAACCGTTCATTGGCATTCTTCCGGGCGTCTTGCCCTTCCTTCTATGCTACTAGTGTGTCCATCTTTGGACGTATCCTTAAAATAGGGTAACCCGGTCTTCAGTAGAAAGACGATTACCCTTACAACCAAACATTTTCTTGTCAATCTTCTCTTCGACAAGAACCCATCAAGTGTTACTTAATATTTTAGCATCCACATGCACCCCAAGTTGTTTCAAGGTTAGAAACCCAACTCACAAGTGAAATCTCCATGTATTCCTACAATCTACTATTGGGCTCACCCAAGCAAAAAAATCCACTCTTATGAAAATTGATCTTTAGTCCGGATAGCTGCTCAAAAACACATAATATATACTTCAGATTCCTTGCATTAGATAGCTCATCATCCGGTAGGAAGATAGTGTCATCAGCATATTGGAGCAGTGCCAAGACACCATCTACCAAATTAGGAGCCAGCCTAGAAATCAGAAATCATGCCCTGACTTGAGCTCTTTTAGTAAGGACAACCAACCCATCGGCTATTATGTTAGAAAACAATGGGGATAGTGGATCCCCTATCCGATCCCTTTAAAGTGTGAAAGTATGGACCAATATGGTCATTAACTTCAAAGCAACTCTTCCACCTCCAAGCAACTTCATCATCCAATCCGCCGAGAGGCCGAGACATCTCCAAAGCCCTTTAAAGGGGGAAGTATGGAATCCAAATTTTATAGAATTCGGGAGGATTTTCTTCCTAACAAAGGTTTCTTGCACAAATCTATTTGGTCTACATGATTTGAAACCATAGAAATTGCTACTATAGTCTACTAGCTAATTGTTCGTGCGTTGCAATGAGGGCATACATATTCTAATGGTTCAACACCAATAACGTCCGACGTAAATCTTACACCCAACATATTCTAGATCTTGGTTAGTGCTGGACGTGGGTGAGGGGGGTCGTGGGTAGGGGGAGTTTTTTGTTTGAAGCTAGCGAAGGGGGAGTTGGACATACAAACATGCAATCCCCGACTCCTTTTTTTTCTAAACACCTTCCCACGGTATTAATGAACTAAAAGGATGTTACATCATTCGTTATGGCATACATCACGCAGGGTGGACGGCTATTAAAAAGAAAACCATCCGACCTATTATCAAATCTAAACATCATAATCTCGTGCGCCATCAAGTTGGCCGAACGATTGATCTTTAATAGTAGAGATATTGTATGCAATTTCAAAGGAAATTACAGTTGGTAGTAATCTCATGGAAAATTTTCTTTTGTTGCTATGACAACTATACCATGCATCTAATGGTATACAGAAGTTCTTGCATTTTTCCATGTGGTGCAACCAAACAGCTTCTATGCGCTTTTGTAGAATTTAATAATATGACATTCTAACCATGTGTGATTTATCCTATTTTCACGTTTTTAGAATCCGGCAGACAACTCCTTTGGGCTCCTCCTCCTTGATACGTGTAATGTTTCTAACACACAAAGTATGAGTAAACTGAGACAGATAGAGTATTTACGAACAATGGTTAATTAATTCAGTTTCTAATCATATGGTGTACTCTTGATGTTGCTTATATTAATTATCATGGATTAATGATCATCCACGTGCAGGTTCCTTGATCAGGCTGCAATAGTAGAGGTGGAGCTGGAGCCGTCGTCCCCGTCGTCGGGGAAGAAGAAGAGGAAGAAGTGGGCGGTGTGCACAGTGACAGAGGTTGAGGAGGTGAAGCAGGTGGTGCGGATGCTGCCCACGTGGGCCACCACCATCGTCTTCTGGACCGTCTACGCGCAGATGACCACCTTCTCCGTCTCCCAGGCCCAAGCCTTGGACCGCCGTCTCGGCCCCTCCTTTGTCATCCCCGCCGGCTCCCTCACCGTCTTCTTCGTCGGCTCCATCCTCCTCACCGTCCCTATCTACGACCGCCTCATCGCGCCGCTCGCTCGCCGCCTCACTGGCAACCCTCAAGGCCTCTCCCCGCTCCAGCGCATCTTCGTCGGCCTCTTCCTCTCCATCCTCGCCATGGCCGTTGCCGGGCTAACCGAGCGCCACCGCCTCTCCGCCTCTACCGCGGGCATCCAGCTCTCCGTCTTCCTCATCGTGCCACAGTTCCTCCTCGTTGGCGCCGGAGAGGCGTTCACATACATCGGCCAGCTCGACTTCTTCCTCCGCGAGTGCCCCAGGGACATGAAGACCATGAGCACCGGCCTCTTCCTCACCACGCTCTCGCTTGGCTTCTTCCTCAGCTCCGGTCTCGTCTCCGTCGTGCACGCGGTGACCACCTCCGGTGGCCGGAGACCGTGGCTCGCCAACGACATTGACAAGGGGAGGCTCGACTACTTCTACTGGCTGCTCGCCGCCATCAGCACCGCCAACCTTGGGATCTTCGTCGCCGCCGCCAAGGGGTACGTGTACAAGGAGAAGCGCCTGGCAAACGCCGGCTTCATCGAACTCCACGTCGAAGAAGTGGCCGTCCATGCTTGATAGATGACGAACTGGGTTTTAGTTTAGTTTTATTGTATTTTAGAACCTCGGTGATGATGGTGATGAAAATTTGTAAGAGCAGAACAGAATAAAAATGTTTTAGGTGTTTATCAACGGCTCTGCAGAATGCACGAGTTGCTTGTCGAGGTTAAGGCACCGCTAGATAAGTGCAACACATAAAAATATCAAGTATGTCATGATCTTGGAGATAAGTGCAACATAAAAATGTCAAGTATATCATGACCTTGGAGATAAGTGCAACATAAAAATGTCAAGTATGTCCTGATCTTTCCAGGCAGAATTGCTGGGATTTGGTTAACTGCACAAACATTCTTGATCAGCGCTTGATCACTAGATTTATACTTAAGCACTTGATAACAAGGCACTCATTGGTTGTGTGAAAACATATACAGCTAAAGAAGAATATTATTATTGACAATCTAGGTTTAACAACCACAAGCTATAGCACCTACTACATCTTGCAAGCCTGTGGACACAGACACAGTTTATAATGTCCATAGTCGTATGTCATAGTATTTGTTTACATACAGGGGAGATGAATGAGCTCATCTCTCCACAATGAGGATTGGGAAAGCCAGCTAGTAGTTGTAGTATATATTTTCAGTAATACTTTTCACGCTAACACCTATTTGGTGGAAATGGAATAGCTGCTACATAATTGAGCTATATACCCACACTAGCGGGAACCGGATAAGTTTTCTTGTCGGGCAATTCACCGAATATATCGCGGCAGCCATCCCATTTCCTCTGCTCTCTCGCCTCCCAGTAACCGCCGGTGTAGTGGAACGCTCCGTCTTCGGTGTCCCTGTCGAACCATCTCGGTTTCCATCCATTATCCTGCATTTTCCGTGCCTGTACATGAAGAGATCCAGTACTTCAGTTAAGACATTTTTGTGAAAGTAGGGCCTTCAACAGAACTGTGAACGCAAGTGTTATTTCCATGAACATGTAGGAGAACATGCAGGAAGATGTACCATCCGTTGCCTTGTCTCCAACCGTAGCTTCTCAGAGTTGGCTTTATCGTACTCCCCATTCTCTAGGTGTCGCTGATCCGGTCTGAGCCTTGAATCTGTTGGAGGAAGTTTCTCCTAAACAATAGGCAAAAACGGAGCTTCAGTATCAGAGCTAGCTGAGAGAAGTACCGAGATAGCGAGCTGAATCTGCCAATGGTGTACCTTGAGATTTGGAGTCAGCTCGTTTAGGGTTATAGCAAATGATGACAAATTGTATCGTGTGGGATTAGTTGGAGGCTCATGTTTCTCCCACAGCAGAGTGGATTCAGCACTGGAATTTACTCCGTCATTAGTAACATTGCAGTACAAGCTCTCGTCCCACTTTCCCCTTAAGGTAGCAACCTTGGTACCGCCAATATCCTCAACAACTCCTTGAACCTTGCATAGGACTATATCTTAGTAAGATCTATGGAGATGACAGGGAAGGTGAAAAACACATAGGTTGTGGGAACTGGCATTTATGTTCTGTTTTACCTGTCGAGGGTTACGTTCAAGAAACGACTGCTGTTTAAAGGTAAGCTTGCATGAATGTTGTCTGTTCCCACTTATTTTCATCGTCCCATGATGATGGCAATAAAGTCTACCGATGATAAGGTTATTAATGGTTGTTGTAACCTGGCACAGAGAGTAAGAAGTTCAGATTTTTCATAAGCAAAAAAAAAAGGGTTCACTACTATGAGACCTGCTGGACAAGCATCGTTTATTGGATTTGGGCATGGGTGAGGCGGTCTGCCTGTCCTGCAATCAATGATTAAAGGCTAGTGGTCTCCAGGAAGGTCTTTTACCTTGCTCCATTTGAAAATTTCTCCATCATCGAATTCTAATGTTAAAACACCAACAGGATCAAGCTGAATTGTTTGTCCCCAGAATTTGCTCTTTACATTGCTCTCTCCCCAAAATTTCCATCCTCTTCCTTCACAATGACAGGCCATGACCATTGGATGATGACTAACCTGGTACCAAGAAGGGAATAACATAATGACTTCAGGTATAGTTCGTAACAGTAACAGCAAAAGGTCTAACGGCAGATAACAGTAGAAAGTGAAATTACAACTGTTTGTAGAGAACAAATAGAAATATATCATGACAATTCTCACTGAATGAAACTTGCTAAACTTAGTTCCATCGTTACCAATAACTGACCTTTTCTGAGAAGAAACGGATTCCATTTTCAGGAAAATCAGCTTCATAAGTTTCCCCTAGCAAAGGATTAAAAGGTTTGCAGGGCCGGCCATCAGAGGAAGCATACCCAGAGACAGCGAATGCAGCAACACATAGAGTTCTCATCACACTGTTGCCCTGGATTCAGATTGATGCTCAGAATACTGAAAAATTATAGCCAGCTAGTTTCCAGACTAACAGTGAACTATTAATTGATCAGAGTTGGTAAAAATGTAACAGATGCCATGTTGCATCTAATGAACAAATAAAATTCAGATCAGCCAGATAAGATACATTTAGAATGAGTCATGGTGGAAATAAACATCTTGTTGTTCACTAAATTTTAAAAGCTACCACTAATTTTAAGTATCATTGACAAGACAGAAACAAAAACAAAAAAACAAATCACAAGAAAGATGCATGAAGGATGACATTTTCATACCTTTAGGCCATAATCATATGCATGGTCCAACAAATGAGAATATTCCAAGTCTTCAAAGCATTTTTGAAGAGATGAAATCGGTTCATTAAAGTAAACAGGCAGGCAGACCCGCGTCAGATCTTTCCCAACATTGTCCTTGATCATTGACCAAAGACTAACGCCCTTCTCCTTTTCAACTGGTTCAGGCAACTTTGTGCGGCGTTTTGGTGGCAGCAATAAACATTCATTCTCTCCCTTGCCAGATCTTGATTCTACAAAATTATGATTGTATTGCTGGACATCGTTGCTCGAATTTGAATGCTTCATCCTCATGTCAGGACTCGCAGCAGAATCACTGAAACTTTGTCTTGTATCACAGAAGTTATAGTCATCTTCATCTGACGATTCATCTAACTCCTGAATCCCAGCATCATCGGATGATTCCGTGTTGCTGCTCTCTGATAGAAAAAGGTCAAGAAAAAAAAGTAAGAACAACAGAAAGCTAAAATTCATTTTCTCTTTTATCTTGCTCCACATATGAAAGCTCAACAGATAAACATGGCATTCTGCATTTTCAAAATTTGATGTGATATGATAGCAGTTTAACAACAAACAACAAAAAGATTATCAAATAAACATGTTCAAACATCCATCTTGAGACAACGGTACAGCACGAGAGCAACTGGAAATTGTGCATTAAAAGCTTAAACTGAGAGGATGAGGAAAAAAGGTACAAACACCGATCAAACTAGAAATACCAAATTGATATTTTTCCTCGAAGCTAATTGCATGAATCATGGATGCGAACAGGATTCTAGTATGAGAAACATAGAAAACATAAAGAGTTCAAAAAAAAAAATCAAGTACCACAACATTTTCCATGTCCAGAGCAGGAACATTCAGGTCTGATAGAGTGTGTAGTATCTTGTTCATTAAGTACCTGAAAGACACAGCATATCAGCATGAAGAGCAGGTTATTGCATTTCTCTATATTGCTTAGTTCAGTTTCCAACTGGGAATAAGCAGGGGAAGACCCAAAATTTCCGGTCTGACTGTTGTTATTCTGCCTTTTGAGGTCAATCAAACTGATTTTCCTCTTAATAATTATTATTAAGCAGTATTTAGTGATAGTTTGGGCCTGAGCACTGGGAGGATGCCCGGGGTGTAGTTATTACGGCAATCACGCACATCACATCCAAAATAAAATCAATATGGTTATGTCACCAAAAAATCTCAATAGAAATGAGGATCTTTCTACAGTTTACTGTAATACTTATACAATGCTGGAAGGGTCAAACGAAATCAGAGATAAGTGTCTGCGGTATCCTTAATTCTTCTAGACGGGGCGAACTTTTTTGGATTAAGGTTGGCATGTTCAACTTCTGTACATGTAACTCAAATTAAAACAGAGTTAGAATGGCTACTGATTATTTCATAATCCACGATAAATGCAAAACCCATTATTTCGAATTAATCAAAAAATTATAATTTCTTCTAATAACTCAAAAAGCGACTTGAATATAGTGTACTGAGGGTACAGGGACCACACAGTTGATTCTAAAAAAAGTTCAACAGTGCACCAAATGCTTTCTTGCAATCCACGTTAAATTAATGAGATGGTCAATCATCAAAGTAGTGGGAGCAGATTGAGTTCACTGATACACCTAGCAGCAAGTCTTGAGAAAATGTTACCTCAAGCTGTTGTGGAAGACTGCCAAGAAAGCTCAAATACTCTTCACAACGTTGTTTCATCTGTGTATAATACTGCAAGAATTCTGAATGGACAATCTGCTCACAGTCTTTAATAACCTCTTCACCAAGACCTTCAGCATGCATACGATTTCTAAGCCTGTCTGTAGAAAAGGATGCATCATTCTGGTCATACAGTAAGACTCCATTGGGAGAAGATTCACTTCTCGCAGAAACAAGGGCTTCAATCCAAGCCACACGATCCTTAACTGAGTTGGTTCTCAGCTGAAGCGTCTTGGTTGGAGTAATTATATAGAACCGCTTATCGTCTGATTTACTTTCACGGAATGATGATATCTGGCGAAATTTTAGATGATAAAGTTAGCAACCAAAACCTGCAGATCTAACAAGATTACATATTCTCTCTATACACTATGCCATTCAATGAGACTTGCCCAAATTAATAAGAAAGATGCCCTCAGATTATTTTTTTATATTCGATAAAGAGCACATTCTAACAAAGTCATGCATTTTTAGAACAACCAGCAGAAAACTAATAGTCTAAATATGCCTTTAAGAAAACCAGACATACTTTATGGGGATGTTTTAATGAAACACAATCGATTCATGTAAAAGAAGTGAGAACCTGACTGGTGGAACACAATCATCGGTGTAATTGGCATACCGGACCGACTAGCCAGCAGCCAAAGAATTGAATTGTTTTGTGCAATGTGTAGTTTTCTGCCAAAACATGTGCAATTTTAAGCATGTGCCAACTGTTTGTGTGGTTCTGTGGAATGCGAATCAGAAAGTGTTGTTTGTTCACAGCTACAAAAAACCATGTGTAGTACTTAGAATTACTCCTAGTAGGTAAACAAAAGAAGAGAGAATGTACTACACTGTAGAGCCTTTGCTTTACCGCATCATTTCAACTGAAATTGTTGAAGGTATGAATGTGGCTACCTGGCAGCACTAACAACTATAGACAGGATGGTTCACAGTTTCACACAAACACGAGGGCCCTAAAAGTCCCCTTCCCCACCATATGCCTCAGATTCCAACAGCTCAAGAACATCCAATGCCAAGGCCCCATCAGTACCCAGTTTAAACCCGAGAGAGCGAATCCAGCTGGAAGCCAGTTGGTTGCTTCACATGCCCAGCACAGCGCATGGTGTCATTCTTCATATGTGGAGACTCACCGGAGGAGATACTTCTTCACCAGAGGGGGCTGTAAAATGTAATGTAAAAAAGGGCAAAAAGGAAAAGATGGCAAGCAGCATTGCTAATCTTGTTTAGCCCCATTGGTGTGAGTTGATCTCCACGGAGATGGTGCTCACTGTCACTGGCAACCCCTACCTGGGTCTGGGTGGTTGGATCCCACAACAGCATTTGCGTTGCAGGAAAGCTCACGTGTGCTTTGCCAATTCAAAAGGGGCAGTTGCTTTCAGGAAAGGCACGCATAACTAAGCAGTAAGCACTCGCCGTCGCCGTTCCGCCATCTCCATCGATCGATTAATCCAGGTAATTAACTAAACAAATGTATACTAGTACAGTTTAGTACGTACTGTAGGTTGGTAAATGTCGCAGCTCTAGCTTGTTGTGAAGATCTGGGAAGTGGGTGTCGATGATTCTGATGTGGGTGGGGTGGAAGCTAAGCTAGGTAGAGTCAGTGGATGCGGACACGGCCGAGGCCGAACTCAGAGTGATGTGACGCGTTGGTCTCTCTAGCTTTACAGCTCCCATTTGTTTGTTTGTTTGTTACTGTGTATTTTATCTATGCGCATAGCTCCACCTGCTCTGAATCCACCTAGTAAGATTATTATCATCAGAGCAGAGCATTAACAGTTGAAGATCATCGCCATGGCCGGCAGGCATTGAGTAGCAAGCAGTGGAACAATGGCGAAACCTCCCTGAATCTGTCTTCTAATAACAGACCAACTGGAAAAAAGGGCAAGAATCTACCAGGCTAAAAATAAAATTCGATTCTTTCGGGTGGGGAAAGAGAAGCAGAGGAGCGCGCGGCGGCGGCGGGATCAATCAGATGGGATGAGACGGGCGGACGGACCTTGAGGTGCACGAGCCCAATGGGGCGGTCCTCGGGGGCGGCGGCGGCGTACCCGGCGGGGCCGATCAGCCTGGGGCGGCCGTCCTCCGGCGCGGGCGCCGAAGGGGTCGGGGAGCCGGCGGCGCGGGGGCGGATCTTGGAGTAGGCGAGGAGGCCGCCGCGGAGGATGGCGAACCAGCGCGGGCGCCAGCCCTTGCCGATGTTGGTCCACTTGTGGAGCAGCCCGGCCACGGCGGCCGGCGCCGGCGCGGGCGGGGGCGAGGACGGGGAGCGGTCGGCGCACCACCCGCCGGGGCAGTCCACGGGGAGGCAGCAGAGCGGGTGCAGGTCCCGCGCCCGCATCCGCATCGTCGTCGATCCCCTCCCCCCCTTTCTCCTTGGCTCGCGCACAAGCACAATCACAGTGGCATTTGTTTTTTGCTGATTCCTCGGCTGGAGGGAGGGAGGGAGGTAGGTAGGCAGCTGACGATCACGATGGAGTGGGGCGGAGGAGACGAGAGGCGCGCCGATTTTATAGGAAGCCGGCGGCGCAAGTCGTCGTCGTCGTCGACTTGCTTAACTTCTAGTAGTAGCAGCTGAGTGGGGGTCCGGTCCGCTTAAATTGGGTGGTGACACTGGCTTGGCTCAGCTTACGAGTAAACACGAGGCCCGCTTAGATCTCAATGATCGTTTTTTTACTTTCGAGAAAACTTCCGATTTATTCATCATCAAGTATGGCATGGCAGTACAATGAATACAAAAAATAATAAAAAATTACATTCAGATCTGTAGATCATCTAGTGACGACTACAAACACTGAAGCGAGCTGAAGGCGCGCCGCCGTCATCACCCCTTCCTTGCCGGAGCCGGGCAAAACTTGTTGCAATAGACAGTTGGGAAGTCGTCGTGCTAAGACCACATAGGACCAGCACACCAGAACATCAATCGTCGCTGTTGAAGAGTAGCGTAAATCGGAAGAATCCAACTTGAATACGCACGAACGTAGAGTCGTAAACACACTACGACCAGATCCAAGCAAATCCATCAAGGACAGATCCGTCGAAAGCACATCCCTACACACCCACTGATGATGCTATACGCACCATCGGGACGAGTGCTAGGCAGGGAGAACCTTATTCATCTCCAGGAATACGCCGTCGTGTTGTCTTCCTGAGCAAGACACAAACCCTAACAAAACTCGAAGGAACATCTAAAGACGGAGCCCTCCCACATGCAAGAGTCGAGATCCACCACGCCGCCATGGCCCTAAGACCACCAGAGACGAGGAGGACCGGCGATGGTGCCGGCAGGAGGCAGAGGAAACCCTAGGCTTTTTTGAGGGAGAGGCGGTTGTTGGCCGCACGTATATTTGGGGAGAGGAAACCCTATTTTCTTTCAATCAATGATCGTTTTAGGCCCGGTTAGATCTCAATGATCGGTTTTTTTCTAGAGGCCCTCTTATTTATTTATTTTTTGTGAAAATTCTAGAGGCCCTTTTAGATCTCAATGATTGTTTAATTACATGCGTGAACTATGAAAGAATATAACGTTAACGCATCACGCTAGTAAATTACACAAAACCATCGCAACTTATAGAAAAGCTACAGTTTCATTTCCTGGGCAAAGGCTTCACGAAACAACGGTGTTGCTTTGGCAGCGATTTCGATGGTGGGACATGCCTAGCAGGACTTACTCCTGACTCCTAAGGTGGACATGGGTCGAGTGGCCATTTCCCCCCAATCCATGATTGTTTTGACAAAGTGTTGGCATTTGATATATGTTATTATTGTTTGCTAGTTGATTATGACATCGATACGAGTGAATATAATTTCTAAGGGTTATCATTTGCATGGTTAGTTATGATTTTTGCTGAAAACTTGGGATCTCTTTTCCCTTTGTCCCATTGTAAAAAATCCCATGCCCATGGCCTTGTCATTTTCCAGCTGTGGTGCCAAACACTCTCGTGAGGGAGACTAGGTTGCATCTGTGCCAAGGAGAAATAAGACGCCAATGAGTTTTGAAGCGGTACCCGACAGTGCTTGTATACCAAACGGTGGATCGAGACGCCTATCATTGTGTATGTAAGTTTAATAGAAAACTCAAAGGCGTCTCGATACACTAATGAGTTTTGAGTGGTACCTGCCCATCTATGAAAAGGCGCCTACGGGGTGAACTCGGGGAGAAGGTGTCATACAAAAGATGCCGCACTACAGTGTCGTTCCCTCACGAAGAAGTCGCCACAAGCTACCGATAGTAGCGCCGAGAAGTGACCCCCTCCCACTTGAGGCCTCGTTGGCATCCATGGCTCTACCGAGGAATGTCTGTGTATCATGTCGGGAGTGCAGGAGTTAGTAGCACCCACATGAGCATATATGTGAATAGGAAAAAGAGGAGGGAGGCGATGTTAGTGCGTGAGGGGGGCCTCTAGAGTGGAGGAGCATGCGAGAAGGGAGGCAATGTTGTTGTAGGGTGTGTGCGGAGTGGAGCACGACGGAATTTCACCATGGACGAACTCTCTCTCTCTCTCTCAGGAATGTTGTTTAGAAATACAAACATATGTGTGTATGTGTGTTTGGTACTATAGTAGATTATGGTATACTATAACCACATTTGTTTTACCTTTTTTGTTGTCAAATTTATCATTTGATTAACCGGTTTTTCATGTAGTTGTGGTTGCTTTCTCGTTGCAAAATCTTGAAATATGTTTAACATACACAACTCAACAACCACAATATTACCTTGCTAGCTAAAGTGAAGAACACATTCGATCTTATGGAAGTTACGAACTTCTGGGCCCTCCTTGCGACGCGTCTTGATGAGCATATGCTAGACTCATTACATTGTATTTGGTTGACAAATTGAGGCTGAATACCTGGTGAGTTCCATGGATGCATGTCACCCAAGTTTGGGATTAACTAGTTGAAGGGTACCCATTCGTGGGCTTCTACAGGAGGCAGTTCCAATCGACACCATGCTGCTGTGTGGGGCTCCAGGAGGAATCGAGGGATGTTGTTTAAAAATACAAATATATCGGTATATATATGTTTGATATTGTGGTAGATTATGGTATACTATAACCAAATTTGTTTTATCCTTTTTGTTCCTTTTTGTTGTCAAAATTACCATTTGATTAACTGGGTTTTCACATGGTCATGGTTACTCCCTCGTTTAATATAACACAGGTCAACGGTCACAAGATGATCTTGCTTGCTAGAGTGACCAACCCATTCCAAAACAATGGTCATTTGAAATTGTAGAAGAGATTGGGACTTGGTCCTATAGATGGAAATCACCAGCGGGATCAATGGTACATCCAGATTTTCATGTGTCTTAATTAAAGAAGAAATAAGGGCACTAAGCTGTAGTGATCACTCCAGAATTAGTTCTTACGGGACCAGAAGGCGATTTTCAAGTCGAGCCAGTGGCAATTCTAGAAAGTAATATAATAAAAAGGAAGATCATTGGTCCTTCCAAAAGCTTTGTGTCAGACCTCTTCGCCAGCAGACAAGAAGCTAACTTATGAAAATCATGGACTTTTGGGCCCTCCTTGCCCTGCAACTTGCTAAGAATATGCTACACTCAATACATTGTATTTGGTCGACAAATTGAGGATGAAGACCCAGTGAGTCCCATGGATGCATGTCACCCAAGTTTGGATGAACCAGTTGGAAGGTACCCCTTCGTGGGCTTCTACAAGGAGGCAGTTCCGGTCCACACCATGCTGTCGTGTGGGGTTCCAAGAGGAAGCGAGAGATGTTCTTTAAAAATACAATTATATCGGTGTATGTATGTTTGGTATGTGGTAGATAATGGTATATTATAACCACATTTCTTTTATCCTTTTTTTCTTTTTGTTGTCAAATTTACCCTTTGATTAACCAGGTTTTCATGTAATCCTGGTTACTTTCCCATTTAACATAACATGACTCAACAATCACAAGATGATCTTGCTAGCTAGAGTGACCAACCCATTCCAAAACTATGGCCATGTGAAATTGTAGAAAAGAGTGGGACTTTGTCCTATTGATGGAAATTGCCAGTGGGATCAATGGTACATTCGGCTTTTCACGTATCTCAATTAAAGAAGAAAGAAGGGCACTAAGTTGTGGCGATCACTCCAGAATTACCTCCTATGAGACTAGAAGGAGAGTTTCAAGCAGAGCCAGTGGCAATTTTAGAAAGGGAGATGATTAGTCCTTTCAAATGCTTTGTGCCAGATCTCTTCACCGGCAGACAATAAGCTAACTTATGGAAATCATGGACTTTTGGGCCCTCCTTGTCGTGCAGCTTGCTGAGCAGATGCTAGACTCAATACAGTTTTATTTGGGCGACAAACTGAGGTTGAATACCCGGTGAGTTCCATGGACGCATGTCACCCATTTCAGGATGCACTAGTTGAAGGGCACCCATTCGTGGGCTTCCATGGGGGGCAGTTCCAGTACACACCATGCTATCGTGTGGGGCTCCAGGAGGGAGCGAGGGATGGAGCAAACAAGTGAGAAAGCTTGCCAGCGGGGTTTTTCCTCTGTTTTCTTCTGGCTATTTTACTTGCGTTTTTCTGTTAGTGAGCGTGAAGCACATATGTGCTTCACATGGGAGCACGGTTGTGCTTCACTCAAGAGCATAGTTGTTCTTTGTCCCCTCGTGGGAGCACAAGTTAGTTCATTTGTGGAGCATAATTTGCGCTACACCCTCTGCGGAGCACAAGTTAGTATATGTGGGATCACATATTAGTGTCTCTTGGGAGACATGTTGGAAGCATGCACATTAGTAATAGTTGGGAGCACAGTTTAGTACTACGCCGGGGTACATGTTAGTTCACATTAAAACATATGTTTGTGTAGTTGGGAGCATGCATTTAAACTTGGCGCACAAGTTGGGAAACACAAAATTCTATATACCTAAGAGAGTCATCCACACTAACTTATTTATCTTAACACACAAGAATGCCATCTCATCATACAACTATGAAAAAGGATAAGGCCCACCTCAAACTGCAATTATGCATGGAAAAAGACCCACCACAACATTCAACCATGCATGAAAAAAAATCCTTTCAATTATTGTACTTATACTCAATCAATATTGTTAGAACTATACATAATCAAAGATAAAAAGTCACATGTATTTTCAATTTTGGTTCTCATGTTATGAACACAAAACTTCATCAACCAGTTCCCGCAAATAACGCACGGGGTATCCTCTAGTTAGTACAAAGTGAGAACACGAGTTAGTTCATGCTGGAAGCATACATTACTCTAGTTGGGAGCCCAAATTTGCATGAAAACCATTCATAAAAAATATATCAACGTGGTATTTAGGTTTGAAGATCTCGACACGAGGAACAGAACGATGAAAATGGTTCTATCATTTGGACGCATGATTCAAGAGATATTTCATTTAAGAAACAAAATTTAATAAATACAAACGAAACCACTCATCTCCCACCCGCGTGGAAAGAAATCACACTAAAACTCTTACGTTATGACAAGTGACCCATATATGATGGGCCACTTGTCTTTGATAGAGGAGACACCATAACTTGCAAAGGGTATCCTTTAATTAATGATTTCGTCCAAATTTAAGGCAAACAAGAGCAGGCTTTTTCTTCCTGGCTCGTCAAAAAAGATAGAGGAGGGGGGGGGGGGGCTATGACGGCGGCGTGCCTTCGACACGCTTCGGTGCTTGTATTCGTTGCTAGGTGGTGTACTAATCTGGATGCAATTTTTATTATTTCTGATGTTCTTGTAGTACCACAATTAAATATAAATAGATCAGAAGTTTTCTTAATAAAACAATTTCTGGATGGAGTGGTAGAATTTGCCCTACGTGCTAATAAATATTCTCTACTATAAGCGACGTACTCTACATAGAAATATGGTGTCCTTTGTGCACTACATACAAAACAACACACGCATGGATTTCAGTTAAATGCACGTGGAGGAATCAGCACTAAAAATGAGGTGGCAGGAAATGACTCAGTCCCTAGAAGTTGGGTCGTAGTACTGTTTTTCTTTTTTTGGTTTTTAGAACTTTCGTGACTTTATTTAATTAAATAAGCCATCTGTTACAAGCGAGGGGACAAGAAAAATCAGGAAGGTGTTTAAGCCACACCTCACGCATTCTCTCTACGAGCAAGCTCACTTGTTGCCTTGCCGAACAAACTCATCAACTGCCGGCACTCATCCGTAACCACCGCTCTCGTCGCACGGAAATCTGAAGGGTTCAAAACTGCTTGCACGATTTCTACCAAAGAGCATTCAATCACAAGAGAGAAAAATCCAAGATCATTCGCAGGCTGGAACCCCTTCAATAGAGCATATGCGTCCATAGCCAGGGTGTCCATCCCCGCAAAGAAAGAAGCCGGGGCGCCCATATCAGGTTTCACGTAGCAGTTTGACCCCTTCAATAAACGCTCCATTTAGATACATTAAAACTGAGCACTTTTCCAACTCTCTCATGTTATCAGCGCTCCCAACCGTCTGATCATCAATTTTAAGCATTGTCGGTCGTTAGATTAGCCGTGAATCGCTTTTAATCTTGCATCATTCGCTAATACAGATCGCTCACATCATGGGCCGCTGCTCCGTTAGCATTTTTGGACGCTCCGGGTTAACTTGGGCCTAATGGGCTGTGGCAGTTTTCCCACGTGAAGCGGATGGACACGGAAGCCTCGCACAATCCCCACGAACCCTTGTCGTGGCTTCCTAAAAAAAATATCACGTGGTGGCTCATCCACGACAGTTCCCCAACCTAGCGATGCGGGAGTGATGACTGCGACGCTGGAGGATCGACTGGTCAGACGTACGGCGCCTCGCCGGGCGACTGGACGACATCTGCTAGGCTGCGCAACCGGACGGGGCCATCGCATGAACAACCCAAGTCGATTCAACTTCTATAGCCAATTCAGACCTTAATTGTCATCAATAGCAGTGGATGGGCCGCCGCCAATTATTATTGGGTCAGTTACAATTTTGCATTCATGTTTTTCCTTCGTACAATTTATGAGCATGTCATGAACACCTATATAATCGCAATCTTACGCTGGTTCTTCCCAACTATCCCCACTTCTGGAAATCATTCTCCAAGAGCGATGGCTAATATTTTAAGTATGCAATTCGTTCAAATCCTCCCTCCTTTCTGCATCCCCTCTTACCCCAGGTCTTCATTGTTTTTCTTTATTCATATTTTTTTTGTGCTCACAAAAAACGTAGGTCTTCATTTTTAAGGATTTGAGGCTGATTCTGCTGGATTAGAAGGTTTAGGCATTATTGTATTCTATGGCTAACGGACAGGTTAGTACCAGTGTTCTTATGCCTCATCTTACTATCCGTGTGAATGTACCTCTAATTCCTATTATATGATGCCAAATTATAATTGTTATGAATAATTACACTACTGTGTATCGATCTTGCTCTATGTAGCATTTTATTAGCAAGTGAAAAATGAGGAAAAGAAAAACAAATGCATGCAAGTGGTGATGCGTCGACATCACACTCTGGATCAAAATATAAATCAAAACGAGCAAAACATACAAATGTCTTGCAAGGCACTGATGCATCGACATCACAATCTGGTTATATTGAAAATATTGTGCCTCCCAAATCAAAACACCATGGTCCTCCTTTTAAAAAAAATTCTACATACAGCAGAGAGCAAGCAAATAAGAACCAACTAGCACGCATTAGGTTCAGAAAACGAGTAAAGGTAGTTAATTCTGGACCATTGTGTGATGCCTCAAGATGTAGTACACTAAACTATTAGTTTATCCCTTTGATATTTAAAACACTAGCAGTAACGACAAACAAACCGAGGACAAGGACGGGGACAACACTAATGAAAGTGATAAAAATGAAGGACAAATCTCTCCTACACTTGATGCAACATCTATACAATTATTTCTCATTTTGTTATATCCTTGACCAATTTTTTACTTCATTATCATCGCCATTTTTGTTTGAATTATTAGAGGAACAGATAGAATCATCTTCTGCCAAGGAACAAGAAGCGCACCATCTTTTGAAATTGCCACTGCAAGCAAAAATGATTCACACAACACTAACAAGAAGCCATCAAAAAGGTCCAGACCAAAACTTGCAACCTAAAGTTTAGTACATATCCACTTACAGTACTATTTATTTACAAACTTTTCTATGGATTACAGGACTGGAACCGAAGCCGGCACATCAACTTGATGCACTTATCATAAAAGAGCTTCGATCGGCTTATTTCATAAGCAAATAAAGAAACGGTGTTCTTCTGCATACATTCACCTTTTAAAGTCATTTTGTTTCTGATTAATAAATATTTCGCCTGCGTGTGAATGCTACTGCATGATCAGATGATCAACGATTTTGTCTTCACCAGTTAACGTGTCTTGGTACTATGTTTTGCAAAAACTATTCCTCTTTTGCGCACTGAATAATGAAACAACTTATGCATTTCTATACATATGGTTATCGTACCTTTGAATAATGTTTGTTTCCATAGCTTTGGTTTCCATTCCTATAGCAAAATGCACTTCTTCGATCTTCTACTATTCTACCAAGAATGTTTAAAATGCACTTCTTCGATCTTCTACTATTCTACTAAGAATGTTTTCCCAATGATATAATATCTCAATTCTATTAGCATAACAAAATGCATCTTTTCAGTTTTCAGTTGATCTTTTTGTATGCAAAATAAGGATTCCTACCCTAAATTCAGCAGTCGAAGCAGACCTTTAGTGCCCACTCCTCAAAAAATTGCAGCATGGAGCTACTAATTCCTGTCATGTATCATTGTTTCTCCTCATTTTTCTTCCCTACAAGGCTAACGCGGATACAACAACAGTAAATGCAAATGACATTATTCATCAGTTACAAAAAAAACCAGTTATCAGTTACAGATATGTGGTGCCAAATGGTAACTGAATGCTTATGAATGCCTGAACATATAATGATCATTAGCCTGACCTCTCACACACCATTCTACTATAAGTATAGAACATTTCCATATAACATGTTAAAGTATTAACCAATTTTTGCCAAAAGGTACCTACGTTCTCAGTTCATACAATAATATCCAATATACTTCCAAATTCGGGGATAGGTACTAAACAATAATTTTTTTGCATCAAATCATGGTACCTATTCCCAGATATAAACTCATCCAAACCAACCCCAAGACAACCCGCTTAATCCATGAATATAAGATGAAAAGCAAACATGACCAGTATACTCGATCTTAATGTACTTCAGTTAAACCTCCAGAATCAGAACGGAAACCCAATTCTAATTTTTTTTGAGACAATATTACATAACTACTAAATGATAAACATAAAAAAATGTGACACAAGGCTCAGTCCAAGACCATTCTTTCAGATTAAACATTGAAAAAGCGTGATACAAGGCCCAGTCCAAGACCATACTTTCAGACAAATTCAAAAAGGCAACCCCAAGAACGAACTAATAGCTTATTTAATCCTCCCGTCGTTTCATGTGATACCTTTGGCTTTCAATATTCGATAAAGGATGGTTCAAAAAAATTCAATGAAGGAAGGATTTACTCAACTTAAAACAAAATCAGAATCTAAAATTACAATACAAAATTATGAAACAACATGTCTCTGTATATTCGTATCAATGCCTAACATTGAATTGCATAAATCGACGGGCGCAGCGACGCACGCCGGTATGGTCTAGTTAGAGTCTTATAGGCGTCCCTCCTGTCACACACGGGGAGTTTACCTAGGTTCGTGCCCTCATTGTCGAGGGAATACCCAACTCCTGTGTTTTTTGATTAACGGTGGAAAACACTTCATGTGAGGGGGTTATGAGTATGAAATGAAGGTTGCTACCGAGACGATGACGGCCTCACCTTAAAAAGAGGGACCAAGTTAGAGTTTTGAAATCTCTTAACCAACCAAGATCCCCAATCGGTTGATGGATTCTTGGCCTTTCATGCCAAGATGATGAACCATCTAGAAGTCGGGCCTCCTATCCATCGAAGGGCCCTCGTCACGACTTTGCCTCCTGGGCCTTGTGGCCGGCCCATTGACATGCCTCCCGGTCGATGGGCCACCCTCGATATAGCAAATACTCTGTATCCCCCGAGCTTGTCTGGAGTTTTGGCTGAGCTTCTCTTAAGGACGAAATATAGGCAGTCTCCTTCCAAATGAAATGGATGGATCAATCCGTCTTTTGGTTGTTCGACCTCGGGCAGTCCGGCTTCTCCCATCTGGGAAGCCTCGGGCAAGAACCTGCTTCTTGGTCCACACCAGGGTCCATAGTCTTGATGACATTATGCCTTGATTGTCGGGCTCAGGAGCATATCCACCGGATCGAGTCTCGACTGGCGGTTGCGAAAGCCTCACCACCGATGGGGAGAAGAAGAAACGGGAGGCAAACACCACCACAACCATGGGTATCTGATTAAAAATAATACTTGTTATCTAGCTTGAACAAGGTCAATATCAGAACTAAAGACAAGTATGCACACAGGCTTGATCAATGTATTAAGTCCATGATCATCTAGAGGTTCTCCTACAAATATATTGATACAATGCTACAGATGTGTATCCCTGTTAGTAAAGGTAAAGTTGAATCAACAATTCCAACATACACCAAAGATTATAACTTAGATAAATGTAGAAAAAAAAGAGAGATATATCATGACCTTAGAAAACATAATGGATCTTATGAACATGCACAAAATTCATGCCTACCTTCGATGCACAAGTTAAGGAGTAGAAGTTATTTGGGACGCGGCGATTTGGCTCCTAGGTCTACATGCTCCCGTCGGTGAACAGTAAATTTAAAAACAATTAAAAAATTCTGATTTTTTGGCATGCAATATGTTTAAATGCGTGATGCCCATTCCAAATTTGATGGTGTTTGAACATTTGAGTAGCTCTCAGAAAAAAACCGGGCATGTGAGAAAATTTGAAAAATGCAATGTTCGGAACTCATTTTATCTCTTTTGCCACGAGTTCCTCGATTGTCATTTACACACAAAATTTTGCATGCATCTGGCGCACTCCATAATCTTTCATGCAAAAAAATCGGAACTTTTTTATTATTCTTGCTATTTTTTTTGATTTTATTGCTCACCGGAGCAGATGAGCCCGGGCTCATAAATGAATATCCGTTTTTTAAATAAACATGAACTTTATTAATTAGAAATAATTATTACATCATCAATAAGTAACTGTACAATGTCCCTCGTAAGCTCCTCAAACCAGTCTGTAGTGACTGGAAATTTTGCTAGCCTAGAAATTTCATGAGTCACCTTATTTGCTTCCCTATTACAATGTTCAAATCTAACAACCGGAAGATCACTAGCTATGAAATAGCAATCATCGAACAATGCTGCCGCCGCTCCCGCCAAATGTCCTCCATTTTCATTACTTCAATCACCTCCATATTGTCAGAATTAATGACAAGACGATTGCAACCCGCCTTTTGTGCAAGGAATGGGCCGAAGCTTAGAGCCAAACATTCTGTTGTTAATACGTCAGCACACCAATCAATCCTCCAGTTTCCACCAACAATGAATCTCCCATTATCATCTCTAAGAACAACCCCAGTTTTGCCCCTAAGTAAATCATGGTCATAAGAGGCATCGACATTAAGCATAACAAAACCAATAAGAGGTCCTCTCCATCCTCCTGATTTACTAGTTGCCTTAGGGGAGTGTGCATTAACATAGTTAGCTCTTATAGCCCGGGCACTCATGGAAATTTAGTTTGCATCTTGAATCTTTCCTTCATGAACCAGTTTACATCTATCCCACCATAAGTATCAGGCTGTAAAGGTAGGCATACATTTAATATGAGAAGTAGATTCGGAGTTTCATCATTGATCTATAGACAAGTGTAACTCTTTTCAAGTTATATATGTTGCCTCGGGTATTACACACATGGGCTACATGCTACTTATTTTATTCTCCTTCGCTAAACAAATAATAGGTTAGACCAAGTATGCCGTCAATTGAACAGTAGCGCACTGTATCTCAACTAAAATTGTAATTGAATCATCCATGACAGGTATATCTTAACTGAAATTGCAACATTATTACAATGGAATGGAGCTCATTGCCGTGGTCGGCACCAAGACCAAAGAACGAGGTGCGTAAGACACACGGGCAGCAAGGCAGATCCCGACAGCACCACAACTGTATATGACTGCCGGGTCTATGACCAGACGCCTGGATGCACGAGACCCGATGTTCCATGGCAGGGTGGCAAAGGCCTGACGGGAGAGCATGAGTCCCCCCTATTAATTTCCATTCCAATTATTTCGATGCTGATTTGAATTTGTTTGACTCCGATGAGCACCAAATCTTCTGAATCTTTTTATGTTGTTTCACTGGACCCTTGATAGCGCACATAAAATAATTCAGGAATTTTGAGCATATCATTCTATCTATAGAAGAATATAAAACAATTCAAATACAATATTGTTTTTTTCAGAGACCAAAGCATTTCTTTCTAATCCTCAATTTATTTGGTAGTGAGTCAAATAATTAATATGAGCTCTTGCAAAAATCCCCAGGGTTTAGAACGACATTATGGGTTCATTGATTTTTTTAGGGTTTTTCCCTTTAATAAATTGAAGTTCTGACATATCCTCATTCTAAAATTTCATCAAATTTAAACATGATGACATGAATGATCTCTAAGGCATTTATTACATTACCATAATCTAGAGCTGAGACACTTGATGTCGGCGGTGGTAGCCTCGCCCTGACCTGGTCATGAGGCCCAATCACTTCTTGGTGGGCATCCTTGGGAGGCCCTTGTAAAGAAGAAAAAGAGAGAGAGGAACGAATGGACTGAACAGTAACTGCATTGACTGAAGAATAGGGTATTTATACCCATGTACAGAGGCGGTAATTACATAGTCGCGGTTGCTAAACTAAACAACCGACCTAAGCATTGATTATTAGGATTTAATTAATCCTTAACACTCCCCCTAATCTATGCTTCACTAGATGAATCTACATCATCTTGATAGACTCCTTCCTAATATATGGCCGCCCTTGAGAATGCTCATCATCTTCATCTTCAGAAATGCTTGTATAATCTTTAAAGTCTCCTCCAAAAACCCTGTGGGAAAAATATGAGGAGAATAGTGTAGATATGTTGCTAAAACTCCTTTAAACCTAGTGAAAAAAATAATAAGGAGAAAATGATGCAACATATAATGATTATTGTCTCTTGATAACTCATATGAGAAAAACCTTTGAAGAAGGAGAAAAATCATTGGTGAGTTTAGAGAACAATGAATATGCTTTGTATACTTTCCTTTAAAAACCCCAATGGGGAAAACTTGAAAGTATTGCATATTATCTTAAAAAGATATTGCCTCATTAAAAACCATTATGAGAAACTTTGAGAGAAAACTCATAAGGAAAAGAGTGCGATCTGATATGTCACTGAAAACTCCTTTAAAACCCAATGGGAAAAATATAAGGAGAAACTGACATGACATATGTGAACACTTGTATCAATATTGTCTCATTAAAAACCTTTTATGAGAAACCATGAGGGAAAACTCATGAAGGGAAAAAGAGTACAATATATGTAATTTGATGATTGTTAACAGGTTATAGTTTGGGAGATTACTCCCCCCTGAACTTTGCAAATCTCGAGGATATCTCGTACCAATTTCATTGACATGATCATGCCATTGTGAATAATCTGTTGGATTTTCACAGTATTTTACTTGCAAATTTTTCATCACTTTTCTATAATTCATCAGGATAAGTAATCTCGAGCAATATGCTTTGTGATATCGCTCTTCATATAATCTGTATGTATTGAGTAACACAAGTGGTAGCATCTTGATAAATCAAGTTACTTTATTCTGATGAATCTCAACGACATGGTTTTGAGTGTGGTTAATCATTCTGCTAAGCTAAGCATATTTTCAATGCCTTTATATAAAGCAATTATGAGAATGATAAGTGGAAGTAGCCGTTAAATTCTATTTAGATGACTTCCATAAGAAGGCTATTACATCAAATTCAGTCATTGATATGGCTTTGTTGGGATCAAGTAAAGAGCCAATATCATATATCATATCATGGTCAAATCTTGATTTTCCTGATGGAATTGTCCAAGATTTATTGTGAACTTGAGATATAATTTAATATTCCTCATATCGACCATATACGTTTTGTTGGTGTGATATATCCACATTGAACTTCTCATATATGCTTTGGATATATGTAGACTGATATGTATTCTTGAGAGAATGCTCAAGTTATAAACTTAAGCTAAATTTGGTTTAATCCAAATGTTTCGTCTTGAGATGATTTTGTGTGTGTTTAGGTCTTGTATAGACATTGATGATGAAGTCATTGATATACACTAAGTGATATAAGGAAATCAAATTTGGGATTCCCTTATTAACACATAAGCAATCATCATTCTTTGAGTACTCCTTTTGAAGAAGGAACTCATTTAGTCGGTAGTACCATATGATTTCCGACTATTTCAAGTCAAAGAGTGACTTATAAAGTTTTACACAAAACTTGTTACGATTTGCTTTTGGATTCGGAAGTATAAGCCCTTCAGGGACTTGAATAGAGATTTCCGAAATGAGTGACTCATATGAGTATGTAGCCACTTCATCCATCAACTGCATGGATATTATTATTATTATTATTATTATTGCCAATGATATTTAGTATCGAAACATAATTCCACTCATACCAAGAGGGTATGTTACATCATAATCGATGTCGGGTCTCTGCGTGAACCCTTTTGCTACAAGCCTTGCTTTCTCACCACCTCATTGACTTTGTCTATGAATGAGAAGTTTTTAGTATTCCATATGGAAGATACTTATGGGGATTAGGTATTACTGCGGTAAATACTATTCATTTGTAGAGCGAGTGCTATTCTTCATTACTTGCTTCCTTTTATGTGAACCAATATGAGTGCAAGAGGCACTCTACCATGGATTTTGGTTCGGGGCCCAAAAGGTTTAGCAATTTGAGAAGAAATATATGTTGACAAGTGTAGTCTTTAGTTTATACGATTCTGATGGAATGATTGAAGTTTGTGGATAATATATTTATTCCTTTTTAATTCCTTGTGATTTTCTATAACAAATGGAGTCAAGGCGTTTCGATGTCCCGGCACCAAAACATTTGTGCACATTTATGTCGGGCTTTGGATGATGAGCATCCAGTGAGGTGTCTTTCAACTTGATGTTGAATTACATTTACTGGTTAAGGTTTTGATTTCCTCTGTTTCCGCGGAAGCATATGAGAAGTTATATCTCGTGTTGTCAGATTTTCTCCCCCTCTTGCTCTCATTTTGGGAGAAGAGTGGTTTATCAGGTACCTCCACTCTTTCTAACACTTTACTGCAGGAATATAGAATTTAGTGACACCTTGTCATCAGTAAATGTATGTGGCAAATTTGCAATGTGTTGCAAATATATGATTCTCTAAACTTCTAGTTTAGATTCTTTGAGTACGTGGATATAAGGATTGAATGTCAATAACATTTCTAATTTATTTCTCGGCATTTTTATGGTACTTATCTCCCCCTAATGCCGGAAAATATCCTTATTGCTGGCTATGAATAATTTTGATTGACGGATAAATTGTCATTCCTCACAAGATCCCTAATTTTCTATGAGTGTCCATTGATGTACGCTGGAGTGGTGATATTGGTATGTAACCGAATTATCGCAGATGGGAAATACTTTGTTGATTTCCACGTAGTTACTACAAGGGGAAAGTAGTATGATATGCAGTTGGTATGAGTTAGATCATACTTACGGTGTGTGAGGCCGTATGTGTCCAGCAAGAGGCTGGTAAATTTACAATTCTTTAAAAGTGGTCATGTAATTCATTTAACTCTCTTTGATAAGAAATTTAGCTAAACCATTCTGGGTATGCACATAAAGTACCTAATACAAAAAAATTCTCATTGAATTAGTTCAACAACACTGTTCATTCGAATGGGTTTATAGATCATGTTTTCAGGAGAATTTGCTCCTACTTTGATAAGTTGAGTAATTTATTTAGTAAGATCATGCATGCTTGTGTGTGATAAGAGACACACTTAAAAACATTTTATGAATGTGTATATGAGTATCATGAAGTATCTAAATTACCCCATATAATGGTTAAGCAATCCAGACATATCTTTTGAATGTGTTCAAGGAAGAATAAGTGTCTTGCTTAGAATTTTAAGGTGAGAGTGCCTTAAAACTTATTTCCCCTATGGCACCTGCGGTGCACATAAAATCTGATGATTTGGGAAAATTTGTAACTTGATAAGTTGTGACCAACAGAATTGTCAATAATTTTCTAATCATCCCCAAACCAGGATGGTTAAGGCTACCAAGCCAAATATTTAATATATTAAGATCTAGAAAATTATTGTGTACGCAACAATATTGAGTATTACTTGATTCATACATTCAAAATTTATCGAATATCATGTCCGAGAAATAAGATATTGAACATCGCACTACTTGTAGTACAACAAGTATAGGCTAATAAATTTTTGGGATAATTAAGAGATTGCATGAGGTCTCCAGTATTATTGAAAATTCCATTACACAAACATATCATCATTGCAAAGGAATTTACCATCCTTTTATTGCACTAGATTTTGGTTCTCTCCTTCTGATGAAGATTTGAGAACAATCCAATGAACTTATTTTCCTTTTCAATAAATTTGCAGTGTGGTTTGACCATAGCTTTGAGGGTTTGGTAATCATAGGTGCGATGTTTGTATAACCACACATTTGACAAACTTGAGAGTTGTCTTTGTGATCGTTTGAAAACGATTTATTCCCTATTAAGAGGTAATTCCGTCTTCGGTTGTCTTTGAAGTCCTCATACTAGCAAGAATTACAAATAATGGGTTAGAACCCGTTGGGTGAATCTGATGATTTTAAGAAATTCCATGTTTCTCCATCATGGAAAAATGATAATACCATCATATGAGGATGTAAAGGGTATTAAGGGGTTTTCAACCGGATTACATATGAAAATATTTGATCATGGGATCTCAACTTGAAGTTGATTAAATGACAGAATTGTGAGCTGCGATAGACTTGAGGTCTTGAAAAACGAATGGGTGATCATTCGCGATGTGCTCATGGCAGCATGTTTCTCTTAAGTGAAACATTCGAGATGAATAAATATTCATCCATTATGTACTTAGTTTGAGAACTAAGTGAAGTTGGTGACACATAAAATGCATATGAGCGTTGCAACTTTAGAGTCACCGCCAGAAACATAGACGTTGCATGTTTAACATTAGTTTAGTCACTATGAAAGTATAACCACAATGTGATGTGGACATTGCGAAAATGTTGAGACACTCAATCGGTACCATAAATTATGGGATCCATCTTGATGGATGGACGACACCATAATTATAAATAGTGACATACGCTCCATTGCCATGTATTTTACTTATGTAATAGAAGGTAATTATCAGGATATGACAATACTTGCGTAATATTCTATGACTTTTTCAAGCAAAGTGAGGCTTAATTAACTAATATTCATGAAACATATATGTTATTTCAGCATGTAGTGTTCATTCATGGATACCTTTTACTATGAGAGTAAATATCTTCTTTTTAGTGAACAACAACAATTGCTTCAGAGGAGCAAAGTTTTACGATAGCTGATGCTATATACTCATATGTGTAGACCTCAATTTATATAGGATAACACTTTGAAGATAGTCACCGGATGTGGTGTAGATCTCGCAGTAATAGAAAACATAGTCTGACTTTTGTCAGTAGATGTTCATAATTCTATTACCTTATGTTATGCTAAATATATGAAATCACTTTGAAGGTAATTATCTATCAAAGTGACATGATGTAGACCTTACAGTAATAGTGGATAGTCTGCAAAATTTGCAGTAGATGCCAGTATTACCTTATGATATCTTGAGGTAGTCACATCTAATATTAATATTTGGAATAGCACTTTGAAGGTAGTCATCTTGTTAAAGTGACAAGATGTAGACCTCACAATAGTGATGGATAATCTGCAAATGATGCAGTAGATGTCACCAATACCTTGTGGTTCACAAATAAAATTTGAAGATAGTCTCATACTATAATTTTGTAGTATGAGTTTACATCAACATTTGCAAGAAAAATATATTTCAATTGCCAAAATAGAGTTGTTGTACATAGTTACGTGTTATAGAGATTGCATGAGGCAAGAAGATTGAACACATTACAACTTTTTTAATATGCTTTACAGCAAGCACATAGATTAAAATGCAGACCAAACAAAGTCTGTAGACTTAAAACTGCAACCGCAAGTGTTAGAGACTGAATGACAATTTCAGAAATCTGGGTACTAAAACATGCGGTTTAGTAAATCCCAGTTAAGTCTTACTGGATCTGAAACTGCAGGGGCAAGATATGATTATCTCTAAGTACAGGGTTGAATTGAATAAATTCCAAAGAAGATAAGATCCCCAATTTCTTATCCTATGCGAGCGTCGTGGCCATGGTAACTGCTGCCGCTGTGCAGTGCGGGCAGACCGATGGTTGCGCCGCCGCGTTTTGCGCCTCGTGGGCTGCCTCTGCCCGGGCTGAGGACCGCGCTGCCGCACGCCGGCCGATGGCCGCCGCCGCGGAGCCGCGAGACACCGTGTTTGCTGCCGGGCGTTGCCATGCCGGGCACCGGCCGTTGGCCGCTGCCGCCGCTGTGCGTTACGCGCCTGGCCGCCTCATCGAAAAAGATGCAGGCCCGGAGTGCATCCTCCGCCACGCCGGGGCCGTGGTCCACGGCCGCCTCGGGGTGCAGCGCTGGGAGCAGCCGGGCCGAAGGATGTCGCCGCTCCGCGAGGAGCCTAGCCGAGGTAAACGTCGACCGGGCCATGGGTTGCTGCCGAAGTTTGCTTTGGACGGCATTAAAAACGATGCACTAGAGGTTAGTATAACGAAATCGGAATTGAATCACCTGATTGATGTATGATGCAGAGTTGGTCTTTGCATTATTGTCGTTTTGTATGAGATGTGTCACAGGGATCTTGTATGTTTTCTTCTGATCCCCTTGCCGTTCTGCTGTTCTTGGCCTTTCTCTGAATTTTGTGCTTTCTTTCTCTTTGCATCTGGTTTCTTCCCTGATCGAGAGACTCGCAGCGCCTGCGCCTGTGCCGCGAACGCCTCGGGCTGATGCGGGAGGTCGAGGCCACGCGACCACGCGCCGTCTGGAGACCTGCGCCGCCGTGCCGCTCTGCAGGGTGAGGCGTGCTCGCACCACGCGCCGGAGGGCATGGGCTGCCGCCGGGGACAACGAGATGCGTCAAGGAACGCTGGGCATCCGGTCGTGTCGGAGAAACCTTGCTGCCTCTCGGGCATCAAGGACGTCGCCGGTGACGGATTGATGTGGGTGGCCTAATCGCTCGCTCCAGGTTAGGGCAAAGTGCTGATAACGTGTAAAGAAGAAAAAGAGAGAGAGGAACGAATGGATTGAACAGTAACTGCATTGACTGAAGAATAGGGTATTTATATCCATGTACAGAAGCGGTAATTACATAGTCACGGTTGCTAAACTAAACAACCGACCTAAGTATTGATTATTAGGATTTAATTAATCCTTAACAGCCGGGGGCCCTCTCAGGCGTCTCAAAAAAAAAAAAGGTGTCAGCTGGACGGCTACTTTGCGACAATGTCCGGTGGATCCCTCATCTTTTTTTTTGAAAGTGTGGATCCCTCATCTTGGTGGCGCAGGTTTCGTTGTTCATCGGGTGGGTGCCAGGGGTCTCTTCTTGAGGTGGTTCGGTCGCTCTTGTGCTTTCGCCTGGTGCCAAGTTGGCGGTGTCCAACCTTGCATTCTTGTGTTTTGTTGGTATTGTTCGTCTTGCGTGTCTTGTTTTTCTCTTGCATCAGCTTTGTAAAGAGCCGACGTTCATTCTTTGGTGGTACGTACAAAGTTAATATAAAATTAATATAAAATTGAATCATTTATTTTGAAACGAACAAAGTATCTGTGAAGGACAGTGTACGAGTGGGCACGTGAGCTTCACGTTGGCGCGTCCAAACGAAGCATGCATGCCGAATTTACTATGGCAAAAGTGAAATGAAAATTTATTGGTTTTGTCACGAAATGGCATTTGTGATATATTGTTAAAAGCAAAGAATAGCAAAAGTGAGATGCCAAATTCTAAAGTGACATAAGCAAAATTGGCAAAAGTTAGAGTGGCAAAAATAAACTTTTTCCATTTACTATTGGACGTACGGGATCGAAGCCCAGCCGCTCCTCCATGCAGCACACCGCACACGCATCGACAAATTTGCGCTGCAAGTAGAGTGTACGTACGGAAGGCGACGGGCAGCTAGCTGCAGATGCACGGTGACCCCCACGTTCGTATGTGATGGGCCATTTGCGACCTGCTGCTCTGATGTAATAATTTTCGTAGGACAAAGCTAAGGCAGCCACACAAATTAAGAGATCGATCGCGCGGATCTGAAAGACTAATGGCAACCAGCTGCAGGCATGCGCTGCAGCTAACTAGCGTGCATCTTGTCCGATCAGCTCGTACGGACATAATCCATTAGGCATCTTAAACACCTGCCCTAAGAACAGAAAAATTATTTGTATGCGAACTGGCCCGGACACATCCTACCTGTCCACTCAACATTCGCCCCTCTTTTTTTTCTGAAGTCCGTAACACTCTAAATAATAATATATCAAACTTCAAGGAGTGAAAAATATTTAAATGTGATAGTATAGTTCAAATGTAAATATTACAATCAAATGATGTTTTGAAATAAATTAGTTCAAACTAGAATTCAACCCGCATATATGTTTTATACCATTTAAGTCTCCACAGATGCTCAATCAAATATTTCTTAAGTTGCTCATGAGTTGTTCGATTTCAAATTTGTTGATGCTTATGGACAAACTCGTTAAATGTGGCTGAATTTTGATGTGGGAGTTGAATATGATCTCCAGCAGCATCTTCACCATCATCCTCCACGATCATGCTGTGCATGTTCACACAACATGTCATCACCTCCCACAAGATCTCCTAATCCCATTATTTAGCTGGTCCTTGAACAACTGCAAACCCTGTTTGAGCACATAAAATGCCCTCTTCACATCCTTTCTAACTCCTTATCATTGAACAAAGTGAGCTCTTTTTTGACCAACAGACTCAGACATGGTCTTGACGAAGGTTGCCCACGGAGAATAGATACCGTCAAATGGATAGTAACCCATTTGACAGTACAGTTGCATGGAGGAGCATGTCCTTCAGTCAACCTAGCAAACAATGGAGGACATGTTGAGTATATTAGCAGTATTTCGATTAATTTATTTCATGAATAGAAACTACTAGGGAAAAGCCTAGCAGCAGCGCGGGTTTTGGGTGTATCAGTAGCGCGGGTGCCCGCGCTACTGATACGGCGCCACAGCTAACTTGTAGCAGTAGCGCGTTTGACACACGCTACTGCTATACATGGTTAGCTGCAGCGTGCGTTGCAAACAACGCTACTGCTAATTAGCTGTAGCGGGTCTTATACCCCGCGCTACTACTATTACTTTCAAAAACAAACAAAAAATCTCGATCCCGTGCGTGCTGTCAATGGAAGCAATGGTAAGATCTAGCGATGATTGGCGTCGCCGGAGGCATGAACGGACAGCGGAAGACCAGATCCAGCAGTGGCTGTTGGAGAGGGCCCGTTTCTATGGCAGAGCCAGGCCGCGGCGTGGGGCTCCTCTTCCCGACCATGCCAGATAGCTCCGGGTCATCCATGGCGACGACCTGGACGGGCATGGACATGGGAGGGTGAGTCAAACCAGAGGGAGAGAGAGAAAAGGAAAACCGAGGGGGAGAGGAAGGTGATGTAGGGAGCAGCGGAGCTAGTCACCGGTGGCGAGGTGCTCCGGTGTGGTGGCGCGGGGCGGCGGCCTCCTAGACGTCGGTGGAAGACCGGCGAGCTCCTAGACGCCGGTGGCGCGAGGCGGCGGCCTCTTTCGGCGCCATGGAGGAGGATGGGTGCATGGGCAAGAGGTCCATGTGAGAGCGTATGGAAAGTGAGAGGAGAGAGTGGTGGAAGAGAGGAGGGATTTGGGGGAGGAGATGGGAATTCGGCCGAGGATATGGCAACTTCACCTACCTCGTACTTAGTAGTAGCGAGGGGTATAAAACCGCGCTACTACTATCAACTTAGTAGTAGCGCGGGTTTATACCCCTCGCTACTACTATGGCATGTGTCGGGGGGCACGGTAGAGACCGCTTAGTAGTAGCGAGGGTTAAAAACCCGCGCTACTACTATCAACTTAGTAGTAGCGAGGGTTAAAAAACCGCGCTACTGCTAATTAGCAGTAGCGCTTCTTTTTGTGCCGCGCTGCTGCTAAGATTCTGTGTATAAGGTTTTCCCTAGTAGCGAGATCATGAGCACAGGATTGAGATAATTGATCACATCCTTTCTAGCTCCTTATCATTGGACAAAGTGAGCTCTTTTTTGACCAACTAACTTAGACATGGTCTTGAAAAAGGATGCCCATGTAGAATAGATACCGTCAAGAGATAGTAGTCCATGTTGTAGTCATGCCCATTGATAGTATGGTTGCATGGAGGAGCTTGTCCTTCAGTCAACTTAGCAAACAATGAATACCATGTTGAGTATATTAGCAATATTTTGATTAAATGAATCCACGAATGGATCATGAGCATGCCATTCACACAATTGATTACATACTGATTACGATCTAGATAAACACGTACTACACATATAGTAAAAACATCTACCCACATAGCTTAGTACCGCTAAGAGGGAAATAAACAGGAGCGGGATAAACGAGTTATACCCTCTAGTAGGCCAGGATAAAGCTGCGACAGTGGTGTCCTCGGCTGCTTTCTCCTCGGTTTCATGTTTCTCGCCGGTGATTCGGTCGGCTTTGGATTGAGGACTCATGGTGGCTATGAATGCGACACAGACGTAAACCATGTTGTGGATGTGGACGAAGTAACAAACTGAAAATGCAGTAAAAAAATCATCGTACCCAGATGCACTACTCTCATTGTTGCTCACAATTATATTGGCAGACTTGGAGTCCTGCCCCGACTTCTTATACTTGTTTGGGCACTTGTTGGCCCAATGTTCCTCTGAACCACAAGTGAAGGAGCCATCTCTTTTCTTGTTCTTCTTGATGGTCTTCTTATCCTTCTTAAATTTGGTATTATGTTGAACATATTTCTTTCCCTTGGGCTTGTGAGAATTGACGTTCCTCTGATGTACCATATTGGCGATATAAGTTCCATCAGCCCCTTTTCCGTGTGAATTATTTTCTCTCAAGTTCGGCTCAACACTCAGATGGACGATGACATCCTCTACTGAAAATTCACGCCTCTAATGTTTCAGAGTGGTAGCAAATTTCCTTCCAAGAATTTGGGAGCTTAGTGATCCCGTGACAAACTTGCCTTATAAAATCACACCTAAGAATCTCAATCTCCATAGCGATGCACGGTATCTCATGAGTCTGTTCCAATACAGAAAGGCTCCCGACCATTTTGTAATCATGAAACCGCTCGATGACATAAATCTCGCACCCAGCGCCGGTTGCGTCGAATTTAGATTCGAGCACCTCCCACAAGTCCTTGGCAACCTGCGTATGTAAATACGCATCCACCAACTTATCTCCCATCACACTTAGAAATGCTCCTAGAAAGATGACGGTGGCCTCCCTAAACGCCTTCTTCTTACCAGGAGTAATCACTCCCATGGGAGTAACACTGGTGACCCAGAACACGTTCATGGTTGTGATCCATAAGGTGATTTTGCTCTGCCAATGCTTGAAGCACTTCCCTATAAATGGTCCCACTTTTAGTGCAGCGGCAAAGCCTTGGATCGAAAATTGCCTACACATATTAGGTCTTTGTATTATTGAGTATCTTAGAAATATTTTGATTAATATAATCCACGAATAGATCATGAGCATGGCATTGACAGAATTGATCACATACTGATTACGATCCAGATAAGCACATAATACACATATAGTAGAAACATATACACACATAGCTAGTATGGCTAGGACAAAAATAAACAGACGCAAGATAAACGAGTTATACCCTCCAGTAGGCCAACACAAAGTAACAGCGGCGGCGGTGTCCTCAGCGGCTTTCTTCTTGGCTTCAAGTTTCTCGGCGGCAAGTCGGTCGGCTTTGGATTGCTGACTCATGGTGGTGTCGATGGCGATGCGGACGTAGACGATGTAATGGACATAGATGAACGGCGGCGAGTAGTCGCGTAGGAGATGCTCCCCCCAAAACCAATCGCCCCTCTCCCGTACATGATCTGGAGAGGCGGGTTTTCAGAGGCCTACACTCCCGTCAACCATGTGCGCCATGGGACCACCGCCGACAGCAGCAGCGAAAGAAATGACAGTGGATGGGTGTGCGTGGAAGCAGATGTGATCTGTTCTTCGTGGCGGTCAGGGTTGGTCGACGCCTCACATATATAGACATGGTCAGGTGGAAATACGTGGGTTGGACCCACATCTGAGTTGGAAACAGTCGATGATCCGATGTCTCAGATCGTTGTCGACTGTTAGGGACTCTCCTTTCTTGACAGGCAAAAATAAGTGCATAGGTGTGATCTCGGCTCGGCTCATTCCCACAAACCGCTGCTCGTTGTCACGAGGCGTGGCGAGGAGGGCAGCAGAGAGGAGCGCTTAGGAACCACTTCTTTTTTCAAACTCCAATAGCATGTGGAAGAGAATCCCTCATAAGGAGGTCTAACTCCTCATCCTCTAGTAGTACAAGACTAGACTTCACCACCACACCAATTGCCATATAACCCACCGGCCCTTAGATATTTTCATAAATTGTTAGATCGGACCAAGGCCCACCTTATATTTGAATAGACCACTACATCACATTGATCTCACTAGTGAAACTAGGGCATGCAAAAGAAAGCATGCCAAATCTAGAGGCCATGTGATGCATCAAGATCATGAATGATGGCGGACTTATTATCATGACCCTGATATTTCCCATGTAGTGCTTTTGGCAGTTCTTCCATCTTTAGTGCATGCAATCAAGTGATCCTAGCATACCTAGCCATCCTCTTGCTTTCGAGAGTGCCATGAGTCTTTCATGTGCCATGAGTCTTTCATGTCTGTGAATGTTGGTTCTCTCAAGTACTAAGGTCCAAACCTCGACCATAGCAGTCGCAATTCTGATCGTGGTGTCTCCACATGTACTCTCGGATATCCAGAGGTACACATCTCACGAATTTGCAACCATGCCATATGCAATCATCCACAATTCAGACATGCACTTCTGGTAACCAGAGAATCCAATTCTTCGTACGTCATCCTTCTTCAAGATGAAGTAGTGATTGTAGGACTGCATGCCACTATAGAGGCGATCAAACAAATTTTTCCGCATCCGAAAGTGTCGGCAAAAAGAGTAGTCGTCCATCAGCATCAAATGCCCCCGTCTGTTCCAATTCAGCACCCGATGACCTTTGATCGATCCCTTAAATTGAGAACATTCTCTTCCGCACGCTCCGCATTTTCAAGAACCTATTTCATCATCGAAGTTTAATTTGCATAATAATCCATGTCGGATGACTCAACATAGTGCTCATAGATGTACCCCATGACCGAATCCATTGCTTCAAAGAAGGGAGAAAATTTGTGAAAAAATTAGCACAACCATGTCACCAAACACTTGTCGGCCATGGTGACCCCTACCGACGGCACCCGTAGGGGCGGATGGTACATATGCGGCAGACAGGCGAGAGGTGTGGAGGTAAAGCGGGCTATCGACTGGGTGGAGCGGCGAAGGTCCTTCAAGGGCTTGGAGGGTGACCAGGGTGGTACAATGACGACGTCAGATAGGGAGAAAGCGGTTGCCGAGAAAGGGAGAAGGGATGTAGACGCGGGGTTCAAATGTGGGTTTGAGTGGGCCGGGGGTGTCGGAGTCCTACGTGGCGGAGGCCTGGACTCGCGCAAAGGCCACTAGTTTGTTTTCAATTTGTGTGAAAAAGGATATGAGACTGGTGCGTGGACTGATGCAGGTCAGTGTTGGATGGCAAATTACCTTTAGACAGCTTGGCCTGGATTATGGGTGGACGTACCGAGCGGGTTTTTTTGCCCGCTCATGGCCCGCCTGGTCTTGGCCCACTCGATCCTGGCCCGCTAGATAAATTGGATGGTCCGGTCTGCCAAATCAGGCCCGAGAAAATGTCGGTCCGGTCCGGTCCGGTCTTTAACCTAGCCGACCGAGAAACGCAGTCACCGTTTTTACCCTTCCTTGTCGTCGTGGGTTACAGGCAGCCCCTGGGTGAACCACCGTGTACCCGAGCTTGCCCTCTCCTTCCTTCCTCTCCTACCCGTGCCCCATAGCCTTTTTCCGCTGCTCATCATCGCTGCTGTTTCATGCACTGCCGCCGTTCGCGAGTTCTCGACCATGACAACCGTTTCAGCACAACATGCACGCATGAAACTCTCTGCCGTGATTTTTGGATCATGGGAGAAATGCTCGGCCATGATTTTCTCGTCCAACAAATCTGGCAAGTGTTGTTTTGGATGGTGCTAGATTCAATACCGTCAGCTTCCTATAATCACGAGCAATCCCATGGTGCTGTTTCCTTTTATTCAGTTAAAACAGAAAATTGAAGGGAAAATTTTATTTTTGCCACTCTTAGCTTTTGACAATTATCACAATTGCCATTCCATGGCAAAAGCAAAATAATTTTATTTCATTTTTGTCACTCTTAGCTTTTAAAATGCATCACAATTGCTACTCTGAAAATTTTGCTTTTGCCATCGAAATGGCAATTGTGATAATTATCAAAATCTAAAGTGGCAAAAGTGAAATGTCAATATCTAGAGTGGCATAAGAAAAATTGATAAAATCTAGAGTGACAAAAATAAAATTTTCCCAAAGTGGGAAGTACGAGAGAAACATGGTTTGATCCAGAAATCACGGCACCATCTAATGATTAACTCCACGTCCGATTTGATCCGCTTATCTATATCAATATAAAAAGACATAAAGGGGTAGATTCAACTGATCTCAGCCATCAAACTAAGTCAATCCAACGACCTAGACTGCTCCAATGGCGAGCGTTCAACGTGTAGTTAATATCATACCGAATATTGCGATAATCACATAATTACACACAAATAATAGCATACCTAATACTCGTGTGGAATTAATATATTTCCTAAATATTAACGTGCAACACGTGCAATTAATATATTGCCTAAATATTAACGTGCGATTTGCACATTTACTAGTCACACAAGGCTTGCACACGATAGATTACTTCCATGCAAGAGAAAAAAACTGCTAATTAAGAAACATGTGCACGTTCATGGCAAAGAGCAGCGGCGCCCACACACTTCCCATGGCACGTTGCCCACCTCGACACCCGTGCTCACAGTCCTTGCCGGTCCGGTCCGTGAAATTAGGATCGTCATGCTGCTCGGTCCGGCGGTCGGTCCAAACGACGACTTGAACCAGGACCGGACCATGTCCACCCTTAGTTTGGATGTTTGCAGGTAATTTGAGGGTTCGTTTTGAAGATGCCCTTACAGCCTAGCCGTTACACTGTGCAAGCATCTATCAAAAGTGGTTTACTAAGCCATGTACACAGAGATGCATGACATACACAGAGAGGCATGGCATGGATATGAGCTAGGAGCATGACAGACGCGGGGTTGCTCAGCCCCGATAACCCTCTAAAAGTAGCCCTCGGAGATGATGTTTTGTATTCTGGTGGCGCCGTTCCTAGCCCACAGGCGCGCTTCGGCATCATCCATAAAAAATGGTAATGTGCTCTGCTTGAGTGTCGCTAGAGGAACGTTGTACACACAGATGCGTTCTTCGTGCACACAGAGACAGACGCACGCATAATTCTACTGGGCAACCAACTAACCAACCCTACTTAGCTTGCTAGCCAGCCTGGAGTGGATCCACACACGCTGTTAGATGTTCGACGCATATGCATGTTGCAGCACTGTTGCCCTGACGTGACACTGCCAGCCAGCCTGATCATGGAGTATGTAAGTATGTTACTCACTGAGTAGTAATTATCTGGCCGGGAGTACACAATCCATGGTTAAGTTAATAATAACATAAAATCACCCCTTACATGCGTCAACAAGCCAGAGCAAAAGAAGTAGCTCTAGCTAGCTCAATTCATGCATATATGATTGAATTTGTTTATTATTGGTCGCATTTGAAGTACAGAAACCAAACAGTAGACCGACTGCTGCTGCCTGATTTTCATTCGATGGTCAGGTCGTACTGTGCACATGTCGTCTCAACTCTCTATATATCTTGATGCACTCGCTATCCACTATCTTTGCATGTAAACCCAACGCAACGTACCCCCTTTTTTTTGCGGGGACCAACACGACATACCTTGATTAATGGCCGTCTCATTCGCCCATATGATCTTCACGTGTGTCTAGTTAGGTTCCTGCACATGATATGATATGCAGTAGGCGATGATTGAAAGTGGCAGCTGCAAGAAAAGGCACCGCGTGAGTCCCACAAGAATTTCTCCCACAGGGAAAAAGTGCTAACCAGCGTGGGCCGCTAATTGTAGCTGATTTATCATGCACTCGCTATCCACTCTCTTTGTATGTTATTAACCCAACTCAACACATGACACCTTGACTGATGGCCGGCCGTCTCGTCGCCCGTATGGCCTTTATGTCTGTCTAACTAGCAAAGGACCCGTGTGTTACAACAACAACAAAATTAAGTCCTTAAAAACTTAAAAACAATTTATGTCGGACACAACAATGACTTTTAGATTTTGATTTTGAGTCCGATCAAGTCCTTCTCGTGTGTCGGTGACGGACGATAACTGGTCGAGCAGGGCAGGCATTTGCGAGGTGGCGCCTAGGATTGAAGCGTGTTGGTGATAGGTGCCAACTACTCTACATGATTGTTATTGAAGACGTGAGGCCACGCCGCACCCCACTCACCTCATACATGTCCTCCATGGGATGACGACGACCCAATACTAAATGGGCAGGCCTTGTCACATGAATCGAAGCATTATTTACCTGCAGACGTATATAAATTGGTGAGATCCGGTGTAAAACAGTGAGGTGGGACTATTCATTAATAAATGAATCATGTCTTTTATCACAATCAAAATCTAGTTTAACTGGTTGAACCCTCGTGACTGAAGGGAGGTCGTAATAGGTTGGTCCTCCATGGTATCAGTTTTTCTATTTTGGCCCTGCGTGGCCTAGTTCGATGATGCCCAGAAAATGCCCAGCAGGGCCATTGCATAGTGTAGGTAAAGGTCGAGGAGTAGGTGCACGGCGCAAACAGGAGTCCTATCGCCAGCGACAGATTTACAGGATCAATCGCCAACGACAGATTTACAGGATCAATCTGCAGCTTCTATGTTTTTTCGAGAAAACTCGTTTAACCAATAAAATGCAACCTTCCTTTATTTCTCTAGCAACGTGGGCTAGATAACTTCATTCATGCATGCGGGCTCCTTCAACGCGACCAAGGTTCGAGTCCTTGTTCCCCTATTTCTTTTTTGAGACGAAACGCCGCGTCCAACAAAACGACCTACGAGAAAAAAAAACGAAGGGGTATTTTTGTGACTTATAGGTGGCAAGGTGGGTAAGTACTATCAATGTCGGGAGGGACCAAAAAAGTCGGAGAAACACAACGTCCTTCATTTATTAGGTATAGATATAGATTCCCTCAAAAAAAGTATAAATATAGATTAGCTGCCTGCATGACGGCGATCGAAAATTACATCTATTTTTCCTTTACAAAATAAGGTTATTTTTGTGCGTTTATTTTCTTAAAGCCCGCCATATATTAATCAAGAAACGTTATTAGGATCATCCTCAACATCCACTCCTCAAGCAGGATGGAACCACACCATCAGACTTACAGGAGAAATTAACAAATAAAACTTAATAAAATGAGCCATTCTTTGTTTTGATGAGATATTTGAAACAAGACAAATATTAAATGTTTGGGTAGAGAAAAGAGAGAAAATATTAAATATATTTATGTATTGAACTTTAACTAGTAAAATGCGCACGTGCAACACACGTTAATATTTAGGCAATATATTAATTGCACAAGGATATTAGGTATGCTATTATTTGTGTGTTAAGTTTATGATCAATGAAATATCTTGTAATGATATTAATTGCATATTAAACACGTTGAACGCTCGTCATTGGAGCAGTCTAGGTCGTTAGATTGACTTAGTTTGATGGCCGAGATCGGCTGAATCTACCCCTTTGGGTCTTTTATGTTGGTATAGATATAGATAAATGCGCACGTGCAACGCACGTTAATATTTAGCCAATATATTAATTGCACACGGATATTAGGTATGCTATTATTTGTGTGTTAATTCTGTGATTAGTGCAATATTTGTAATGATATTAACTGCATGTTAAACACGTTGAATGCTCGTCATTGGAGCAGTTTAGGTCATTGGATTGACTTAGTTTGATTGCCGAGATCTGTTGGATCTGCCCCTTTGGGCCTTTTTATATAGGTATAGATTAGACTTGAAACTTATATTGCTGCAGTTTAGTTTAAAAAATATGAGCTATACCATCTCATCAAAACAAAGATGATGGTAAAAAACATATCCAAATCAGATGTATCATTCGACATATGTGGTCATTTCTATGTTTGAAGAAAGAAATTAAAAACATCTTTAATGATGGGAGGAAATGCTGGAGAGCGGATTGATTTTGATAACATGTGAGGTCTTTTTTGCCAATGTACCAACAATCCATTTACCAGTCTGACCACATCCCTCGGATTTCCTTCCAATTATCGAAAATAACAGGGCACATCCGGTGTACAGATTGCTCCGCTGCACTAGACGTTCTCCACTAATAGAACCACTCCCAACACATGACTAAACCAATTTAACAAAGAAAGCTAGAATCCACATTTATCTCATGTTGCAAGGCACCCATCTAATTAGCATGCCCGTACGTCCACAGAAGGAACACAACCCGGTTGCGAAAAGATATAGGATTTAGTTTTGCCTTCACCAGGGAATGAAGCAACATGAGAACGGTCATATGTTTTTCCAAGATACTCATAGACAGTGAAATAGGGATCTTCCCATCATCAAAATGTACATTGTTATCGATATGTGTGGATCGCCAAATAATAAAGGGATACTCGCTCGAGAAAAATCATTCACATTCGCCAACAGTAACAACGATCAACCCATCCCAAATTGGTGAACAAATACTCCTCCGGTATTTCCCAAATATTCTGCCTAGCAATCCGCAAAGCACAAGCTTTAGTACACTTAAAATGCGCATGAAAAATATCTTCATCACCTGAACAACAAAATTAACTTTACTGCAGGTAATACGATGGTGCATCCCTCTATTAGTCCGAAATGCCAGAATTTCAGTATCCGTGCGCATGCCAATAAAAATACATTAATCGTTCGACGCATTTTAGCCTTTACACGAGAATCCTCAAGTTCTTGCTCCCATCACTCCGCCCACTGTGCTGGCCCATAGTATCTAACTCTAATTTAAAGTTCATAGACAACATATACACAGTCCGCAATCATTCTTTCTGTAATGCCAAGGAACAAAATGATCCTATGACTGGTTAGGGATATGGAGCTAGGACATTCCTCCGCGTCATGATGAATTAAAAATGTCTTACCACATGTTCCTTCCATATTTTTGTGGTTGGCATAAGTAAGAAATATTCACTTTCAGACCTACTTTTTAAGTATAATTTCGATGACTCCTTTCATTTAAGAGCTCAAAATCATGCATAATACCCGACCAAGAAGAACATGTGTTGAAAGAAAACACAGAGTCAAGAAGATGTCATTTTGTGTAATATTTAGCCCTCATCAACCGAGTACACAGACAATCATGTTTCCCCAGCAAGAAGCACATCCCTACGTAGTTCTATGCCATCTAGAAAAACAATGCAAATTAAAAATGTATGAAGAACGAAAAAACAAATCTCTCCATAGTATAAAGTAAATTCAATGTTGTTCTACTATGAATATTCTGGCCGGATAATAATTTTTTTCTCGAGGCAAGGGAATCACATGAGCCCTTTAACGATTTTGTAAATGCACTTAAAAACTTCAAAAAAAAAATATTAATGATTTCTCACTGGTAGATGTGAGAATACACTATGTATGGACTAGCAGAAACTCATTAGAAAATGCTTTCATTTGAGAGCTGCGCAGAAAAACCAAAGTATGATCTTGTATGGAATAGCAGATAATTAATGCTGCAACTATTTGCCATTATAGATCACCATATGTGTATTTTTTGTGTGCATACCGTTTCTTAATATATTTTCCCATAAAAGCTTGCTGATTGCCCGCTAGTGTGGTCTAAGATTTACATGATAATTTTCGTTTGTTTTTCCTATGTAACTCCTTTTTTAGATTTAGAGCATATATTTTCTCATATCCCTAATAACCGACGCCATCACCCAACATTATTGTTAGTAGGGAAATCTCTCTCTCTCTCTCTCTCTCTCCATCCCTGTGTGTGTGTCTGCCAGCGAGTTCGGGACAGGTCGCCAAGCGATGCGGGCGGGCGGCATCAGTAGGAGGGCATGGGGTAAAATTTCCGTCGGTTGGCTCACGGTGCCGACTGTGGAATTATCGAGGGATGCAACTTCTCCTTTATACGGGGAGTTGTGGATCATTTTTGTGACCATCAATAATTTACTAGAGAAAGGGGAGCTGATAAAGGGTGTTTTTTGTTTGAGAATACTAGAGGGCGTTTTTTGGTTCAGCTCCATCAGAACAAAAAAGTTTATTTGGGAAAGGAGAGCTGTTGGAGATGCTCTTAGGAGAAAATGTTTACTAGAGCTTTGGGGGGGGGGGGGGGGGGGGGGGGGGGGGGGGGGTTGGGGCGGCTAATTAAAGCTGTACACACCTTAGTGCGGACAGTTAACGTGTACCGCGTTTCCTGGCTGCAAGCTATAGCTAGGTTGTTAATGTGCATATATACATGTTGTAGAATTGACGTCCCCTACCACGCGCACGTACAGCTGCGTGCCTAGACCTTGGATGCAACATTGCCAGCACGATATTTTTGTGTCCACTGGCTCCCTCTGGCCGTTGCTTAATTTGGGATCGAGGCCTGGGTCCTTGATTTGAATGTATATATATGTAGGTGCGGCTGCTTGACTAGAGAATATGCTCAGGCCAGTCGACTATGGAGGCCAAAGTGGCTGACCGCACAGGGCCCTCAAAATCATGGGGCCTCGTTGGAGAAAAACCCGAAGGTAACACGGCCCATGCTACAGCCGGAGCCCGGAGCCCTAGGTCGTGACCTTCCCCATCTCCCACGGCCCCGTGTGACGAATTCAACGACTGCTGGTTGCTGCATACGACGATTTCTTCCCCGACGTCCACGACCTCCTCGACGACATGGCATGCGAGGACACCGACCCCAAGTCCAGCGCTTCTTCTGCTGCTGTCCCGTACGTGTTCTTCTCCTTTCTGTTAGAGATCCTGCTGCAGTTCCTTGTTCTAGTATTTGCCCTACATATGTTAGACTCTATTTCATATATGCAACTTTCTATACTGACTGCTCTAGATATGTTCAGTTACAGTTCATATATGAAGATGCTGTTTACCTTCTTTTTGTCAAATCGCATGGCTTCTTTTGTCACTGTTATATTAGTTATGCTTTATCTAATATTTCTACTAATAAAATCATTTGGTAAATTGCTCATATTTTCAACAATCCAAAAACCTTATTATAGGCAATTTACCCCAAGTGGTTGTGCTGCTTTCATGAGACCTGCTATGTTTGAGGGCATCCACTATAAGAGGTGGCGCGTGAGAGCAGTCTTATGGTTTCAAATCATGAGTTGCTATGACGCCACTCTCGGCAAACCTCAAGGGGAGCTTGATGCTCAACAGGCACAAGCATTTCAGAAAATGGATACTCTGTTTAAGGCTGCTCTCTTGAGTGTTCTTGGTGAGAACATAGTTGATGCTTATGCGTCAATTGATAATGGAAAAGATATGTGGGATGCACTCGAGGCCAAGTTTGGGGTTTCGGATGCTGGCACTGAGCTGTACATCATGGAGCAATTCTATGATTACAGGATGACTGAAGAGCGCTCCGTGGTTGAGCAAGCTCATGAGATACAGTCATTTGCTAGAGAACTTGAGCACTTCGGTTGTATGCTACCGGACAAGTTTGTTGCCGGAGGTATCATCACTAAGCTTCCTCCTTCATGGAGGAACTTTGCTACCTTGCTGAAGCATAAGAGGCAGGAGTTTCCCGTCCCGGATCTCATTGGCACTCTTGATGTGGAAGAAAAGGCGAGAGCAAAGGACACACGTGCTCGAGGTATTGAGGGAGGATCTAGTGCCAATGTGGTACAGAAGCAGAACTTCCAGCCCCACAAGTTCAAGAACAAGGGCAAGTTTGATGGTAAAGCAAAGTTTGATGGGAAGAACAAGGTTGTCTAGCACAAGAACTTCAAGAAGAAGAATGACAAGAAGAAAGGTGTTTGTCATGTGTGTGGGGATCCTGATCATTGGGCTCCTAGTTGCCCTAATCTCTATGACAAGTGTCATCCCGGGAAAGGCGACAAGACCGCTAATGTTGCCATTGGAGACATTGATATGAAGGACGTTGGGTATGGTATATTTCCCACTATTCTTTCAGTATGTCATTCTCCTGATTGGTTCATTGACACGGGTTCTAATGTGCATGTATGCGGTGATATTTCTATGTTTTCGTCTTGCACTAGTAGAAAAATGGTCAAATGTGAAGCACATTAGTGCCGGTTTGAATTTGAGCCGACACTAATGTGACCATTAGTGCCGGTTCCAACGGCTAGGCGGGCGGGCATCATTAGTACCGGTTCGTGGGCAACCTTTAGTACCGGTTCATGCCACGAACAGGTACTAATGAGGCTGTGTCAGGCTATGGTCAGGCTGGGGCCCCCACGAAGACCTTTAGTACTGGTTCATGGCATGAACCTGTACTAGAGTTTCTTTGTAAGCTGATTTTTAGTCCCACCTCGTCAAGAGAGAGACAGTATGAGCGGTTTATAAGCCGTGAGTGCACAGACAATGACGAAGAGTTGCAATGCTCACCTGCATGTTGATTAGCTTCAAGCCTTGCGGAATAGCATAGATTGCACTGAGCTATGTGCAGTGCAGTCTACACTATTCCGAATGGCTTGAAGCAAATTAACCAGCATTGCACCTCTTTTTTATTTTTAATAACTTATTTGAACTCCGGACTTCTTTTGTGTTCAGTATGCAGCATTCAAAGCGACGTCATCAATTTCCAACATGTTCTGACATCATTTGTTGTTTTTCGGTCATTTACCTAATTGTTTAGAGAGCTAAATGACCGTGAAATTGAAAATCACTACAAAATGAATCCTGAAAATGTTGAAACTTGGCATGGTATCATCATATCACCCGCATAGCATGCGCGAAAGAGTAGAGAGGGTCACGGCAAAAACTGGACGCACTTCGTGTACAAACTGGACAAACTCTTTCGGAGTATCAGGGTTTCGGACGAGAACTCATCTGTTACACGGCCACTTCAACTCCGGACTTCTTTTGTGTTCAGTATGCAGCATTCAAAGCGACGTCATCAATTTCCAACATGTTCTGACATCATGTTGTTTTTCGGTCATTTACCTAATTGTTTAGAGAGCTAAATGACCGTGAAATTGAAAATCACTACAAAATAAATCCTGAAAATGTTGAAACTTGGCATGGTATCATCATATCACCCGCATAGCATGCGGGAAAGAGTAGAGAGGGTCACGGCAAAAACTGGACGCAGTTCGTGTACAAACTGGACAAACTCTTTCGGAGTATCAGGGTTTCGGACGAGAACTCATCTGTTACACGACCACTTCAATATTTTTTAAACTTATTTGAACTCCGGACTTCTTTTGTGTTCAGTATGCAGCATTCAATTTCCAGAAGAAAATAAATAGAAGAAAAGAAATAATGCAGAAAATAAAGAAACTATACAAAAAATTACTCAAAAATAAATAGAAGAAAATAAATAATGCAGAAAAGAAAAAACTATATAAAAAACTACTCAAAAATAAATAGAAGAAAATAAATAATGCAGAAAAGAAAAAACTATATAAAAAATTTGTTGGCGCGCTGCCCAGTGGGCCTGCTAGACCTAGGGTGTGCAAATGCAGGCCCAGAAGGGCCAGCAGGCTCACAGGGCAGCACGCCCTAGTTAATTAGGCCCAGAAGCCTGCTATATAGAGAAGCTCGAAGGAGCAGCCGCGGCTGGGTTTGTAAACCAGTGCGGCTGCCCTTCGCTCGGTGAGGTGGGACTAAACATTGTGCACCGCCGATGGCAGCGCACAACCTTTAGTACCGGTTGGTGGCTCCAACCGGTACAAAGGGGGGGGGGGGTCTTTAGTACCGGTTCGTGGCGCGAAACGGTACTAAAGGGGCCGTTTCCCGCCCCTTGGCCTGGCGAAAATTGGCCTTTAGTACCGGTTGATGGCTCAACCGGCACTAAAGACCCCTCCTATATATATATATGGAACCTACGAAAAAATTAGTTTCATCGACCACCAGTAGTTCTTCTCGATCCAAACTTCTTCGCCGCGCCCGTCGCCCCATCGCGCGCCGCCCTCGCCGCCCCCGTGGCCCGTCGTCGCCGTCACCGCCGTCGCCCACGCCACCCGTCATCGCCGTCACCGCCGTCGCCCCCGTGACCCGTCGTCGCCGTCACCGCCCGGCCCGTCGCCCCCGCCGCGCCCGTACGTCACCGCCGCCTCTCGCCCGCCGCGCCCGTCCCCCCGTCGTCGCCCGCCGCCGTCCGTACGCCGCCGCCCCCCGGTCGTACACACACACACAGAGAGAGAGAGAGAGACACACACACACCACACACAGAGAGAGAGAGAGAGAGAGACACACACACACACGCATACACACACATACATTGTTTTTATTTATTTTCTATTTTCTGTTGTTTAGATTAATGTTAGATAAATTACGTAGATAATAATGTTAGAATGTTAATGTTAGATGAATTATATGGAAAAGATGTTAAATATTAATGTCAAATATATTTTACATGAATTAGAACAAGTTGAACTAGTTGAATTAGTATAGCTAGATATTAATTAGGTATATATATGAGATTTGAACTAGTTGAATTAATATAACTAGTTTATTTTTAGTATGAAAATTAATAGAACAAGTTTATTTTTAGTAAGAAAATTTAGGTATATGAGATTTGATGATCTAATCAAAATATTACTATATAGAACTACCTACTTTATTTTAGTAAGAAATTAATAGAACTAGTTTATTTTTAGTAAATGCTTAGTTGAATTAATAGAACTAGTTTATTTAGTTGAATTAATAGAACTAGTAAGTGTATAATGTTTCACCTATATATGAACATATAAGTTAGATATTAGATATAAATTATATGTTAGATATATATTTAATTTAGTTATATGAGATTTCATTATCTAATTAACATTTTATTATATAGAACTAGCTACCTTATTTTTAGTAAGAACATTAATAGAACTAGTTTAGTTGAATTAATTAGTTAAACTAGTTAGTTGAATTAGTTCAATTAATTGGGTATATTCTTCGTAAGTGCTTAGTTGAACTAGTTGAATTAACAGAATTAGTTGAATTAATAGAACTAATAAGTGTTTAATGTTTCACTTATGAACATAGGAATGTCGTCTGACGACGAACACGATTTCATTATGTGCGAATACTGCGAAGACCAGCGCGGCCTGTGCGGAAGAAATTTTCTAGTTGATGATAGACGCTTCAGCATCAAGCTGGATGAGAACTTCGATGTGGATACAGTAAGTCACAACGACAAGTCTTTTTTCGTAATTAAGCATGACTTATGCTTCATTTGCTTCACCTTTTAATTTTAATTTTTCACTATTCTACTAGCGTATCCCCTGCCATGCAAGAATTTTTGTCTTGGATAAGATAGGTTTCAGTCCTAACGAAACTATGGAGGTAAAAAGAGTTTACTTGAAGACCGAGCATGGTTATACCTTCAACGTCAAATTATACAATGCAGACACATACACCTATTTTGAATGCAAAACTTGGCAAGCACTATGCAAGGCTTATGCATTTGAGCCTAATATGGTTATCACCTTTGATATTCGTCCGGAACATAATATTGAAGGTAATAGAGACATCTGGGTCGATGTGCAGACGCCTCTAGTTCTACCATTATGTGAGTTTCTCAACCATATTTATGTCTTCGATATGAGATTATTTGAACCAGTTGAATAATTAATAGATTCTCAATTTATATTGACAGCTTACTTCCAATCAAGCAAACATGTCCGGCGCTTGGTAGACAGGACCGTCCACTGTCCCGGGGCTGAACTAAACTGCGAGGAGACAAGTCATTATGTTTCATGGCTTGAGGATCTTGATGCTGTCAAGACAAATTTCTTTCCTGCACTTAGAAATGTTAGTACTCAAAACGTGCGACCAATAGTGTTCGTACTGAACTACGGTCACATATATTTAGGAAAGATGGTAAGATTTCTACTATTTCTCCTCAGTGCATCTTTTGCATACATTATTTTTTTAAGCTAAACTTCATTGCTAAGTATGTTACTATACGATGTTCTTCAACAGGGACTCCCGATGAATGTTGTGCCTGATTGGATCGAGACTAAAGGTACCATGAATATTGTTAGCTTACGGCCAAGATATCCTACAATGCACTTTAGTGCATTCAGGATTTCTAATAGCGAGGAATGCTTAATAGTAAAAGACTGGAGCAAAATTGTGAACGATCACAGAGAAGTACTAGGGGGCAGCAATCAGAAGCGCAACCCACGATTAGGAGACAGGTTCATCTGCATGCTCCAATATGATGAATCAGCAAAGCTATACATGTTCTATGCTATTTTACCTGAGAGAGAGCAGCAGGAGTGATTAATTAGCTAGTTCATGCTCTTAGTACTTGTCCTCTCATGTCCGTGTTCTTCGTCCTGAACTTAATCTCAAAGAGTGATTTGCTTTTGTGGTGTTATGAACGCTTATAATATCATTACCATGTTGAACTCGATGATATCTTTGCTATGAAAACCGTTGGTGATGATATATATGATGCAAGAGTTTTTATATTAATTAATATGATGATGATGATGAGTTATTATATCATTTATGAAAGAAATTGCATATTAGTTTCAACTGGATGGATTCTAGCTAAGTGATCAAGTATATGCCATATCCATATTACCTCGATCACTTAAGTAGGTGATCAAGTATATATAATATGGATATGACATATACTTGATGACTTAGCTAGGATCCACACGCATCCAGTCAAACTAATCACCTAATGATTTAACAACTCATTATAATGTAAAACAATCACTAAATTAAATTGAAAACACAAAATTAAAGTAAAAATAAAAAATAAAACCAAAACACACCAAAACATTTAGTACCGGTTGGTGTTACCAACCGGTACTAATGTCCTACGCGCCCACGGAGCTAGCTCGTGCCACGTGTTTGCCCTTTAGCACCGGTTCATGCTGAACCGATACTAAAGGGGGGGGGGGCTTTGGTGCCTACAATTTAGTGCCGGTTACCGAACCGGCACTAAAGCCCCTTACGAACCGGTGCTATTGCCCGGTTCTGCACTAGTGTTGGCAGACCGCAGGGACTTCAACCGTGCTGATGGGCAACGGTTCAAGTGCTTCTGTTCGTGGTGTTGGCACGGTCGATCTGAAGTTTACTATGGGGAAGATCGTGCGGCTGAAGAACGTGCATTATGTCCCCTCCGTCAATAAAAATCTTGTTAGCGGATCCCTTCTGTGTAGAGATGGCTACAAGCTTGTCTTTGAGTCGAATAAATTTGTAATATCCAAGTATGGAACCTTTTTTGGTAAAGGCTATGAGTCAGGAGACATGTTCCGTTTATCCTTATCAGACGTTTGCAATAAAGTTGTTGAAAGGATCGATATGGTTGACTAGAGGGGGGGGGTGAATAGGCAACTAACAATTTTAGCTTTTCTTTAACAATTTAAACTTTGCATCAAAGTAGGTTGTCTAGGTGTGCAACTAGGTGAGAAACCTATATGATGCAACAAGGATAGGAACACAAGCAAGCAAGTGATATGATACAAATAAGCTTGCACAAGTAAAGGCACGAGATAACCAAGAGTGGAGACGATGGAGACGAGGATGTGTTGCGGAAGTTCCTTCCCTTTGAGAGGAAGTACGTCTCCGTTGGAGCGGTGTGGAGGCACAATGCTCCCCAAGAAGCCACTAGGGCCACCGTATTCTCCTCACGCCCTCACACAATGCGAGATGCCGTGATTCCACTATTGGTGCCCTTGGAGGCGGCGACCAAATCTTTACAAACAAGGTTGGGGCAATCTCCACAACTCAATTGGAGGCTCCCAACGACACCACGAAGCTTCACCACAATGGACTATGGCTTCGCGGTGACCTCAACCGTCTAGGATGCTCAAATACCCAAGAGTAACAAGATCCGCAAGGGATTAGTGGGGGGAATCAAATTTCTCTTGGTGGAAGTGTGGATCGAGGCCTTCTCAACCACTCCCGAATAAATCAACAAGTTTGATTGGCTAGGGAGTGAGATCGGGCGAAAATGGAGCTTAGGGTTGGAAGAGATGAGTCAACGGGGAAGAAGGGGACTCCTTATATAGGTAGGACAAAGATCCAACCATTACCCACCAACCAGCCCGCGGCCAGCGGTACTACCACGCCAGGCCAGCGGTACTACCGCAGGGCTGCGCGGTACTACCGCTTGCTACCAAGCGGTACTACTGCACGGCCATGCGGTACTACCGTACATGCCCGCGGTACTGCCGCAACCCCAGCGACAGCAAGGTCAGATCTGACGCGCAGGAGTTGAGGGCGGTACTTCCACGAGCGCGGTACTACCGCGCCTCCATGCGGTACTACCGCAAGGCAGAAATCCCCAAGCCAGGGGGGAGGAAACAACCGTGCCTACTTCCCCAAAGAAACGGAAGAAGCAAAAACCCGACACAGTAGCACAACCGAGGGGCGGTACTACTGCCTGACAACATAGAGCGGTACTACCGCGGAGCGAAAGCGGTACTACCGCTGTATGTGCGGATGTAAAAAATTACATCCGCCCCTACTACCGCGAAGGAGCGGTACTAGCCTGGTGGGCAGCGGTATTGCAGCTCCAGGGGAGCGGTACTATCGTGGGCACCTGCGGTACTCCTGCGCCACCGCACGGTACTACCGCTGGTGCGTACGGTACTACCGCTCTCCTGTGAGCAGTACTACCACGACCCAACTCAGCATGCAGAACCAGGGAGGCGAGAAAGCGGAGGAAGCTCCAAGGGAGAAGGAGAAGTGTATGTGATGATGCCACCCAAACCTTTCCGACGCGGATCCCCTCTTAATAGTATGGCTTTTCTACGACTCAAATCCACCAGAAAGAAATGTAGAAAAGACGCCGTCTTCAACAGTCTTCGAGGGGCACCCAACCGTTTTGTGCCTAGCGATGAAATGTCTGGGATACTCAAGGCACACGATTAGTCCACAAATGCGTTGTCATCAATCACCAAAACACCTTAGGGATAAATATGCCCTTACAATCTCCCCCCTTTTGGTGGATTGATGAAAATACGGGATTTGCACAAGGGAAATAATATTAAGCAACCGCAAACCCCTCCTCTCTAGAATATAGACGGGCTCCCCCTAGATGTGTGCCACCTAGATGAGTGATTTGGACTGCACGGCACACATACTAGGATCAAAACTCCCCCTATATTATAGAGACAAGGCATATCTAGTAATAGGAAGGCTATCACTAGACAAGATAGCACAAACATAAGTTAACTAAGATAGATAGAGTGCATATGTATTACACCATATGTAGGATAGGTCTCGAAGGCACAAACCAAACAAAAGCAAACAAGGCAAACGAGGTCCAAACGACAAAGCAAACAAACACACCAAGCACGACACAATGCAAATCCCTACACTCTCTCCCCCTTTGGCATCGAGACGCCAAAAAGGCAGAGACGACACCTACACACATGGGGTGGCTCAGGCAGAGAAGTCGTCCCACTGCTCCTCGTGCTCCTCGTCAGACTCAGCGGCGGGGACGGTCTCCTCAATGTCTTCCTCTGAACTGGTCCACTTGTATCCCTGCGTCGACATCCAGGTAGCCTCAGGCGTGATGACGTCCTCAGACCCGCCAGACACATCCTCTCCAAAAAGCCTCATAACCTTCTTGTCACAGCGGCGACTCTCCTTGTCTGCCATGTGAGCCCTGTACTGTCCCTTTGCATGCATGCAGAAGAGAGTCTTCATCTTGTCCTTTAACTTCTTGGCCCACGACGGCTCAAAGGAAGGTGTGGTGGACCTAGCAGCACGGTCCTCAGCAATATTCTCAGCAGCAGCCTCCTCCTCACCAACAGCCCTCCTAGCAGAAGAGGCCACATCACGGGTAGTGGTGTTAGCCCAGTTGGGCTTGACGCGGAGGCTGATGGACTCATGGCAAATCCAGTCTGGAGTAAGGAACTCATCACCAGGGTACATCTTCTCCCAAGTGGTGGAGACCAGCAGAAATAGGTACGGTCCATAGATAGGTACCTTGCGAGTGAACACCGCAAACCGAAGCTCACACCACATGATGTGTGAGACATCAAGTGGCTGAGTCTGAGATGAACGTGCCTCTGCACACAGGAGCAACATGTCCACTAGATAGGCATGAACCTTGTCCTTGTCGCCAATGCGTGGGAACAGAGTGTTGCGGAAGATGCGATGCATGATATCCAGAAAGGAGTTCAACACCCAAGTTGACTTGCCATTAGCGAGCACCTTCTCAACAAGGAAAGGCTGAAGCAGGTTCTTGTTGGCAGACTCAGAGTTGGCATGGGGGTGAAAACCAACGGGGGTGTGAAGCCCATCATCAGGAATGTGAAGCAGATCCATGAACTCCTTCCATGTAGCAGACAGCTGACGGTCGTTGGTCATCCAGGTCATCCTCCGCTCATCCCCGGGGTGAAAGTAAACTGAGGCAAAGAACTGACAGATAAGCTCAGGGTCATAGTCAAGGTGAAAGAAGATCACCGGCTCAATAGCAAACTGCTCCACCAAGTCCAGAGCCTCTCCAAAATAGTCACAAAACTTGTCCTGTGATTCATGTCTATCCACTTGACATCCACGAAGGTATTCTTCTTGTTCTTGATCACATCCAGATAGATGAGAGCCTGTTGCTTGGTCCAGAACAACTCGGTGCCTCTGAGGATAGCCCGAGGATTCACATAGGGATTGATCTTCCGGCGTTCGACATACTCAGTGACTGAAATCTCGTCCATGCCCTTAGCAGGTTCCTTTTGCTTGCTGACAGTGGTCTTGACATTGCGCTTGGGGGCATTGGAGCCCTCTGGGGCTTCATCTTGGGGGTTGCGCAGACGCTTGGAGCCAGTGTCACGACTGGGATTGGAACGGCGAGAGCCACCACCTGAGACACAAAACACAAAACACCCACGACAAACAAGAGGGATCAATGCAAAGACCACAACAAAGCAAAAGAAACATGCAGAAAGCACACAAGATAATTGCCTAGAGAGAGATTTGACCCCTACGGTAATACTGCCAAGTGCTGCGGAACTAAGATAGTAGTACCGCTCTTAGTCGCACTAGTACCATGTAAGGTCACGGTAGTACCGGGTCTAGGAGCGGTAGTACGAGCTTAGCGCCTCAGCTAGCGTGGTAGTACCGCACGAGCTAGCGCGGTAGTACCGCACCTGATGGGCGGTAGTACCACACGAGCGGTAGTACCGCACATGAGACACGGTCACTATTAGGAAAAGGCCTACTAATGGCGCACCAGTTTTGCCTACTAATGGCGCACTACTGGTGCGCCATTAGTATCACGCCACTAGAATTTTTTACTAATGGCGCACCACTGGTGCGCCATTAGTATACCAGATACTAATGGCGCACCAGTAGTGCGCCATTAGTATGCCTAGAGGTGCGCCATTACTAGAAGGTCACCCATCCTCACACTACTCCAGCCCGAGCACGCTTAACTTCGTAGTTCTATCCAACCTCAGCACCACCTCATTTCACAGGCACTTGTTGATATATCTATCATATCAATCCTATTAAACCTTGCTGATGTCTAGGACTTTGTTCATGTTCATGAGTATGATGAAATTTTGAAAAAAATATTTCAAACTTCCCGGTCATATTACGTATCATATTTTGAAAAATAATTCATTTTTTTTCGAAACCAACTTTTTTCTGTTACTAGTGGCGCACCTAGCATACGGTGCGCCACTAGTAAGTTTGAATTTTTTTGATTTTTTTTGCCTCCGGATCTTAAAAGCCCCGTAACTTTTTTCTGTTAGGTTTTTGGGGATTTTGAAAATGTTTAACGGGGTTCCCCCGATTAAATTCGGATGTAACTTTTCGAGTAGATGATTTTTCATATAGAAAACTTTTTAATCCGAGTTCATATGCAAAAGTTATGCCCATTTTACAAATTTCAGAGAGATTTTGCAAATAAAGTCGAAATTCATATTTGTAAATTTCCCAACAACTAGACCACATATCACATGGGAAACTTATTTCCTTTTGTTTTTTTTGACATTTCCATCATTTTCTTTTATTTTTTTAAACTGAAAAGGCGGTCCAGGGGGGTGCATTCGGTGGAAGTTTTGGGCCAAGTTAGTAATGGCGCACCGTGGGAGTGGTGCGCCATTACTAGTTTTGAAAATAAAATAAAACAAATTCTGATTTTTTTTGAAAAAAACTTAGTAATGGCGCACCAGTTGATAGTGCGCCATTACTAGTTTTGAAAAAACAAATAAAAAAAATTTAATTTTTTTTGAAAATAATTTACTAGTGGCGCACCGTGGATGTGATGCGCCATTACTAGTTTAACTAGTAATGGCGCACTATCCACTGGTGCGCCATTACTAGTTTTGAAAAAAAAATAAAAAAAATGTTTCTAATGGCGCACCGTGGATCTGGTGCGCCATTAGTACTTGGACACTAATGGCGCACCAACACATGGTGCGCCATTAGTATATACTAATGGCGCACCACATGTCTGGTGCGCCATTAGTGGCCATATCATCTATAGCCCTTTTCTTAGTAGTGGGTAGTACCGCACCGCGTCAGATCCGAACAAGTTCAAATCTGAGAAAAGCCCGCGAAACCGCGGCGGTACTACGGTTGGACAAATCTACCACAAGACAACATATCAAGTATGATTCCTACACAACACGACTCTCCTACATCCTACTCTTGCATATATTTGGCCTAAAATCTCAAGAACAACAAGCATCTCTCCAAAACCTAGAAGCGAGAGAACAACCAAGAAAAAGAGGGATTTGGGGAAAAACCTTGGTCCATGGCAAGAGGAAGTGGTGGGGAACGATCCCACCGGTCGGAATCCGAGGAGAGTGGCCGTAGACGAAGATCCGGCGAGGGCCTCCGGCGCCGTTCTTGAGCAAGAGAGAGAGAGAGAGAGACGTAGGGAGAGAGACAAGTGAATGGGTATGGGGAGTTGGAACTCCCCTGCCCGAGTCATAACCCTCACGCTCCCTCGACGGCGCGGTAGTACCGTGCCCCATCGCGGTAGTACCGCTCAGCGGAAGTACCGCACCTGAGCGGTAGTACCGCGCTATGGCGCGGTAGTACCGTGCCTCTCAAAGCGGTAGTACCGCGGCAAGCCGCGGTAGTATCGTGGGCTCAAGAAGATGCACGTTTCAAGCACACGAAAAACGAGGTCTTTGCACGAACACTCCAAGGCAACACGACACCACAAGACCACGCTACACACACAGGCAAAAAGGCAAATGACAAAACGAAACAACCACGAGACACCACCTCTCCAAAGAGAGGGTGGTGGCCATAGCCACCTATGTTTGAGTCAATTGATATGGCACCACGAAGAATTATCCTTGGGTCCATGACCAAAACTCGTCTTTGAAGCACAAGTACCATCTACATCTAAACAAGACAACACGTTGAGTATGGTGGGGTGTTCAAGGGTTCAAGCAACATTGCTCGAATCAATGATATTTAGCTCATGCCTTAACTCGCGAAATCTTGCTTCATCCAAGGGCTTCGTGAAAATATCTGTAAGGTTATCATGAGTGTTGACATAGTTGAGCTCGATCTCTCCTCGCCTAATGTGATCCCGGATGAAGTGATACCGGATCTCAATATGCTTCGTCTTGATGTGTTGCACCGGGTTGAGAGAGATCTTGATGGCACTTTCATTGTCACACCAAAGAGGCACTTTGTCACAAATGACACCGTAATCCTTTAAAGTTTGCCTCATCCATAAGAGTTGTGCACAACAACTACCGGCCGCCACATACTCCGCTTCGGTGGACGAGAGAGACACACAACTTTGCTTTTTGGAAGACCAACTTACCAAAGAGCAACCAAGGAATTGGCACCCTCCGGAAGTGGACTTCCTATCCACTTTGTCTCCCGCCCAATCGGAATCCGAATATCCTACAAGCTTGAAGTTTGCTCCTCTTGGATATCATAAGCCAAAGTTTGGGGTATGAGCCAAATATCAAAAGATTCGTTTGACCGCCACATAGTGACTTTCCTTAGGTGCGGCTTGAAACCGTGCACAAATTCCCACACTCAACATGATATCTAGTCTAGATGCACAAAGGTAGAGCAAGGAGCCTATCATGGAACGATATACCTTTTGATCCACCGCTTTACCATTGGGATCTATGTCAAGTTGGCACTTGGTGGGCATTGGAGTGGAAGCCGGCTTGGCATCACTTAGCTTGAATCTCTTGAGCATGTCTTGAGTATATTTGGCTTGGTTGATGAAGGTTCCTTCTCTTCTTTGCTTCACTTCGAACCCTAGAAAGAACTTCAACTCTCCCATGGAAGACATCTTGAACTTTGAGGTCATGAGAGCGGCAAATTCCTCATTGAAAGCTTTGTTAGGGGAACCAAAGATAATATCATCAACATGCAATTGGCACACAAACAACTCCCCTTTGACCTTCTTAGTAAAAAGAGTGGGGTCGATTAGCCCAACTTCAAAACCACGGTCTTGTAACAACTCGGTAAGGTGGTCATACCACGCACGTGGGGCTTGTTTAAGGCCATAGAGTGCCTTATCGAGTTGATACACATGATCGGGAAAGTAGGGATCCTCGAACCCGGGGGGGTTGCTTGACATAAACCTATTCATTAATGGGACCATTAAGAAAAGCACTCTTCACATCCATTTGTTGTAACTTAAAGTTATGATGAGAAGCATAAGCAATCATCATGCGAATAGATTCAAGATGAGCAACGGGAGCAAATGTTTCACCGTAGTCGATACCCTCGACTTGGGAGTAGCCTTGTGCTACCAACCGAGCCTTGTTGCGAATGATAATCCCATGGGCATCTTGCTTGTTCTTAAATATCCACTTGGTTCCAATGACATTGTGGTTCCCCGTCGGTCTTGGCACCAATCTCCACACTTTGTTGCGCTCGAAGTTGTTGAGTTCTTCATGCATGGCATTGAGCCAATCCGGATCTTCTAGCGCCTCATAGACCTTGTGGGGCTCGACACAAGAGACAAACGCGTGATGCTCACAATAGTTTGCTAATTGTCTACGAGTGCTTACTCCCTTTCTTAAGCTTCCAAGCACATTCGTCATGAGATGATCCTTGGTGGAGACCTTGGAAGCAACCTTGGCGGCACGACGCTCCAAATCCTCCTCGGGGGTGAGACGAGGAGTGGTCACTTGATCATCTTGAGCGTCGTCTTGAGCTTGTTCTTGTTCTCGAACTTTCTCGGAGGAGAGAAATTGACCTTGGGCATCACTTGATGTGTCAACACCGTCTTGAGCATGATCTTGCCCTTGGTCATGTTCTTGAGGATGATGGCCTTCATGTTGTTCTTCGGAAGCATGTGGGCCTTGGGTTGGTGATGGCTCCACTTGAGTGGAGCATTGTCCTTCTCCTTCGTCCACAAGAGGTTCCTCAATGGGTAGGATAAAGCCAACACCCATTGTTCTTATGGCTTGAGGAGGAATTTCATCACCTACATCACAAGTGCCACTTTGCTCCACTTGGGAGCTGTTATTCTCATCAAACTCCATGTTACACGTCTCCTCAATAAGTCCCGTGGATTTATTGAGGACACGGTAAGTATGAGAGTTTGTAGCGTAACCAACAAATATGCCCTCATAAGCTCTAGCCTCAAATTTAGACAACCGAACACCTTTCTTGAGAATGAAACACTTACACCCGAATACCTGAAAGTACTTGAGGTTGGGCTTGTTACCGGTGAGTATCTCATATGGAGTCTTGTTCGGATGCGTGACACGCGGTGTTGATGGCTTCGGCCCAAAAGTTGTACGGAGACTTGAACTCCGCCATCATGGTCCTTTCTGCATCCATCAACGTTCGGTTCTTCCTCTCTGCAACACTGTTTTGTTGAGGGGTGTATGGTGCGGAATATTTATGCTTGATCCCCTCATCCCTAAGAAACTCATCCAAGGTATAGTTCTTGAACTCGGTGCCGTTGTCACTTCTTATTGTCAATATCTTTGCATTGTGTTGACGTTGTGTTCCATTTGCAAAGTCAATGACGGTTTGTTGGATCTCGCTCTTCCTCTTGAAGAAATACACCCAAGTGTATCTTGAGTAGTCATCCACAATCACCAAGCAATACTTCCTACCCCCAAGACTATCGAAGGATGGAGGCCCAAAGAGATCCATGTGAAGGAGCTCCAAAGGCCTCTTTGAGTAAATGATAGTCATGGGAGGGTGAGCCTTCTCATGTAGCTTTCCTTCGATACAAGCACTGCAAGCACGATCTTTAGCAAAACTAACATTCGTTAGTCCACGGACATGGTCCCCCTTGAGGAGACTTTGCAAAGATCTCATATTGACATGGGCTAGACGGCGATGCCAAAGCCATACCACATCAACTTTAGCCATTAGGCATGTCGCGGTCTTAGTGGGTCGCTCCGAAAAGTTAATCACATATAGACCGTTCTCGACATGCCCAACAAAGGCTACTTTAAGAGTCTTGCTCCACAAGAGGGCCACGGTATTGATATCAAAGAAAGTGGCAAAGCCCATGATTGCAAGTTGACGAACGGAAAGTAAATTGTATGCAAGGGACTCAACAAGCATGACCTTCTCGATCGTGAGATCATGAGAGATGACCACCTTGCCAAGTCCCAATACCTTAGAGGATGAGGCGTCACCCCACTTGACATTGGTGGGCATAGATGGAATCTTGTGCACGTCCACCACCAAGTCCTTGCTTCCGGTCATATGATTTGTAGCTCCGCTATCGAGCAACCATGATCCCCCACCGGAAGCAAACACCTACAAGAGATTAATGCTTGGTTTTAGGTACCCATTTTGTAATGGGTCCTTTGATGTTAGTAACAAGGGTCTTTGAAACCCAAATAGACCATTCAATGTATTCATGAGGAGAACCAACGAATTTGGCATAGACATGCCCATCACTAGCATGGCATAACACATAAGAAGGATTAAAGTCCCGGCTTTGATGCGAGGAGTGACATTGTCCTTTTTGACAACACCACCCTTCGCATTCTTCTTCTTCTTCTTATCCTCGGAGGCACTCTCTCCCTCCTTCACAAAGGTTTGCATGAGAGGAGGAGGTCGTTTGGTCTTGTCATTCTTCTTCTTGTTCTTGGAGTCGGGCACGTGCCCAACCCCTTCCTTGGCCACAACTCCCTTTTGGTTGATCAAGAGGTCGTTTAGGTTCTTCTTGCCTTGTATGCAAGTCGCAAGACCTCTCTCAAGTTGCCCCTTTAGCTTAGCGTTCTCCTCAACGAGATGCACATGCTCACAACATGGGTTAGTAGCATTTGCATTATCAGTTAACATCATACGAGGAAAAGTGGCTTTTTCCTTGGTTAGCTTTACTTGAAGTTGATCATGAGACTCTTTGTGGCTAGCATGAGCACCCTTCAAGACCTTGTGAGCCTTGTCAAGTAGATCAAACTCCTCTTTGAGTCTAGCAAGATCAACCTCAAGTTCAGCCTTCTCGGAGTTTAGCACATGAGAAACAATGAGGACATGATCATAATCTTTCTTTAACTTAGCATGATCAACGTTGTGTGACTCCTCAAGAGCCAAACGAAGACCACGCTCTTCCTCAAGAGCATTGGAAAGATCCGAAATCTCATCGGCATAGTCACGACTATGCCCTTCCATCTTAGTGATGGTGTCTTCGTGAGCCTCGATCATGTCATTGGCTTCACCAAGTTGTTCCAAGAGAGCAACAAAGTACTTCTTGGATTTCCCCTTAAGTTTGCCCATAAAGGCCTCAAACTCATTTGCCTCCACATTAGCTCCCTCAAGTTCATTAATGCTATCCGTCGGAGAAGGATGATTAATGATGGTAGTTTTGATGTTGGGGGTTACCTTGTTGGTGGCTTTAGCCATGAGGCACTTGGCGGTGATGCTCTCATTGGGTGAGTCGAAGAGAGACACCCGTGGAGTCGTCGCAATGGCAACGGAGGCCATGGCAACCGACTCATCACCTTCATCATCGTCATCATCCTCATTGTACTCTTCTTGTACCACCAATGCCTTGGGAGGAGTCTTCTTGGTGAGGTTGCTCTTGTTGGGGAACGACTTGGCCTTGTCCTTTCGGATGAGCTTGCCACCATTGTCTTCCCTCTTCTCATACGAGCACTCCGCAACAAAATGACTCACGTTGCCACAATTGTAGCAAGTCCTTACACGTTGCTTGCTCTTCGTGCCACTTGAGTTGTTCTTGTTAAAGTTTGGCCTCGAGTTTTTCTTTCTCCAAAATTGCCTTGAAGCGAGTGCCATGTGTTCATGATATGCATACTTTGTATCCTCGGGGTTGCTCTCCTCTTCTTCTTCCTCTTCTTCTTCAACGAAGAGCTTGGCCTTCAATGCAAGGTTGGGCTTCTTTGTCCTTTGAGAACGAAGCACCGCATTGTCGGCGGTCTTGTCCAAAATGTTCATGGCCACAAACTCATCCAACACTTTGCTTGAGGTCAAAGTGTGGAAGTCCGGTCTTTGATGAATGACAGAGGACATGGCCTTGTGGTAGGGCATCATTGCCTTGAGGAATTTGCGCTTGATCCAATTGTCATCCGTGTCCTTGCTCCCGTGATCTCGGAGTGAGACCGCGAGTTTGGTTACTCTCCGATAAAGCTCATGAGGTTCTTCATCTTCTTTCATTGCAAACTCATCGGCCTCATCTTGCACCACTTCATAGTTGGAGCGTTGAATGCTTGCGCTTCCCCGGTAGAGGGAGACAACACAAATCCATGCGTCTTTGGCCAAGGCGGAGGGCCGAAGATGAGGTAGATCTTCGGGTGGATTGCATCTTGAATGATGAAGAGAGCATTCTCATTGAATTGATTATCCACGGCTTCTCGAGGAGTGAAGTTGCTTGGATCATGCGGATAGAAACCTTCTTCAATGATTCTCCAAAGATTAGTGTTCACATGATTTAAATGACGTTTAAAGCGGTAAACACAAGAATCAAAGTCCTCATTTTTCACAATCTTAGGGGGAGGACCGGCATGATTCAAATGGGTGGAAGGAACCGGTCCACCATAAACAAGTGGTGGTTCCACATGAGCAAAGACGCCGGTGCCATTTTTACCACTAGAAGAAGGAGCCTTTTCACTACTAGCTTCCCCCTTGTCGGAGATAGCATCCGTCACCTTGTCGGTGGGATCACCCACTTTCAACGGTGCGGTGGATAGTTTAAGCCCCTCAAGGAATTTAGTAAACATGATTTCAACCTCGGTCGTCATAGAGGTTTTCAATGTCTCCAAGGCCACATTGAACTCCTCACGAGAGACCGAGGTTCCCCCATCGCCCGTAGACGAGGTCGGATTCACACCGGAGTGTTCCTCCACACCATCTACGGTATCAACCATACTCTTCGGATGGTAAAGTCCTTAATAAAGAGACGAGGCTCTGATACCAATTGAAAGGATCGATATGGTTTACTAGAGGGGGGGGGGGTGAATAGGCAACTAACAATTTTTAGCTTTTCTTTAACAATTTAAACTTTGCATCAAAGTAGGTTGTCTAGATGTGCAACTAGGTGAGCAACCTATATGATGCAACAAGGATAGGAACACAAGCAAGCAAGTGATATGATACAAATAAGCTTGCACAAGTAAAGGCACGAGATAACCAAGAGTGGAGACGGTGGAGACGAGGATGTGTTGCGGAAGTTCCTTCCCTTTGAGAGGAAGTACGTCTCCGTTGGAGCGGTGTGGAGGCACAATGCTCCCCAAGAAGCCACTAGGGCCATCGTATTCTCCTCACGCCCTCACACAATGCGAGGCGGCGACCGAAACTTTGCAAACAAGGTTGGGGCAATCTCCACAACTCAATTGGAGGCTCCCAACGACACCATGAAGCTTCACCACAATGGACTATGGCTTCGCGGTGACCTCAACCGTCTAGGATGCTCAAACACCCAAGAGTAACAAGATCCGCAAGGGATTAGAGGGGGGAATCAAATTTCTCTTGGTGGAAGTGTGGATCGAGGCCTTCTCAACCACTCCCGAACAAATCAACAAGTTTGATTGGCTAGGGAGTGAGATCGAGCGAAAATGGAGCTTAGAGCAATAATGGAGCTTAGGGTTGGAAGAGATGAGTCAACGGGGAAGAAGGGGACTCCTTATATAGGTAAGACAAAGATCCGACCGTTACCCACCAACCAGCCCGCGGCCAGCGGTACTACCGCAGGGCTGCGTGGTACTACCACTTGCTACCAAGCGGTACTACCACACAGCCATGCGGTACTACCGCACGGCCATGCGGTACTACCGTACAGGCCCGCGGTAATGCCGTAACTCCAGCGACAACAAGGTTAGATCTGACGCACAGGAGCTGAGGGCGGTACTTCCGCGAGCGCGGTACTACTGCGCCTCCATGCGGTACTACCGCAAGGCAGAAATCCCCAAGACAGGGGGGAGGAAACAACTGTGCCTACTTCCGCAAAGAAACGGAAGAAGCAAAAGGGGCGGTACTACTGCCTGACAACATAGCGCGGTAGTACCGCGGAGCGAAAGCGGTACTACCGCAGTAGGTGCGGATGTAAAAAATTACATCTGCCCCTACTACCGTGAAGGAGCGGTACTAGCCTGGTGGGCAGCGGTAGTGCAGCTCCAGGGGTGCGGTACTACCATGGGCACCTGCGGTACTACCGCGCCACCGCACGGTACTACCGCTGGTGCCTACGGTAATACCGCTCTCCTGGGAGCAGTACTACCGCGACCCAACTCAGCAACCAGAACCAGGGAGGCGAGGAAGCGGAGGAAGCTCCAAGGGAAAAGGAGGGGACAAGAAGGAGATGTGTACGTGATGATTCCACCCAAACCTTTCCGACGCGGACCCCCTCTTAATAGTACGGCTTTCCTATGACTCAAATCCACCAGAAAGAAACGTAGAAAAGACGCCGTCTTCAATAGTCTTCGAGGGGCACCCAACCGTCTTGTGCCTAGCGATGAAATGTCTGGGATACTCAAGGCACACGATTAGTCCGCAAACGCGTTGTCATCAATCACCAAAACACCTTAGGGATAAATATGCCCTTACAGTTGTTAATCATGTTTGCAACAATAGTGAATCAAATGTGTGGCATTCACGTCTTTATCATGTTAACTTTGGTTGCATGTCGCGACTAGCAAAGTTGAACTTAATCCCTAGTTTCACCACTGTCAAGGGATCTAAGTGTCAAGTGTGTGTGCAAGCTAAGCAACCTCGTAAGTCTCACACGACTGCGAAACGAGAAATCTTGCACCACCAGAACTCATACATTCAGATCTTTGTGAAATGAATGGCGTTTTGACAAAAGGTGGAAAGAAATATTTCATGACGTTAATTGACGAATCCACTAGATACTGCCGTGTGTATCTTCTGAAATCTAAGGATGAGGCTTTGAACTTTTTCAAGATCTATAAAGCTGAAGTGGAAAACCAACTTGATCGAAAAACCAAGAGGCTTAGGTCCGACCGTGGTGGAGAGTATTTTTCCAATGAATTTGATGCTTTTTGTGCGGAACATGGTATAATCCATGAGAGGACGCCTCCCTACTCACCTCAGTCAAATGGGGTGGCCGAAAGAAAGAACCGTACTCTAACAGATTTGGTTAATGCCATGTTAGACACATCGGGTCTCTCCAAGGCATGGTCGGGGGAGGAGGTATTGACGACATGTCATGTCCTAAACCGAGTTCCCACAAAGAACAAAGAGATAACTCCATTCGAGGAATGGGAGAAAAAAAGGTTAAAACTCTCTTATCTACGAACATGGCGTTGTTTGGCGAAAGTCAATGTTCCAATTCCAAAGAAGCGAAAGCTTGGACCAAAGACTGTGGATTGTGTTTTCCTGGGATATGCTTTTCATAGCATTGGATATAGATTCTTGGTTGTAAAATCTAAGGTACCTGACATGCATGTCGGTACGATCATGGAGTCGAATTATGCGACTTTCTTTGAAGATATCTTTCCCATGAAGGATATGGCTATCTCATCTAATCAGGAGATGCCTAGTTCATCGAATCAGGAACCAGTTACAATTACCAAACCTGCCATTTCGATAGAACACTTTGAAAGTCCCGTGGAGGAAAACATTGAAGTTCCTACTAGGAGCAAGAGACAGAGGACTGCAAAGTCCTTTGGTGATGATTTTCTTGTGTATCTCATAGATGACACTCCCAGTTCTATTTCAGAGGCTTATGCATCTGAAGATGCTGACTACTGGAAGGAAGCGGTTCGTAGCGAGATGGATTCCATCTTAGCAAATGAAACTTGGGAGATAACTGATCGTCGTTATGGGTGCAAACCTATAGGATGAAAATGGGTATTCAAGAAGAAGCTTAGGCCTGATGGTACTATTGAAAAGTACAAGGCTCGGCTCGTGGCTAAGGGTTATACCCAAAAGGAAGGTGAAGACTTCTTTGATACTTACTCACCTGTGGCTCGAGTGACCACTATTCGAGTTCTACTTTCACTAACTGCCTCACATGGTCTTCTCGTTCATCAAATGGATGTTAAGACTGCTTTCCTAAATGGAGAGTTGGACGAGGAAATTTATATGGAACAACTAGATGGGTTTGTACTAGATGGTTAGGAAGGAAAAGTGTGCAAGTTGCTGAAGTCTTTGTATGGACTCAAGCAAGCACCCGAATAGTGGCATGAGAAGTTTGAAAGAAATTTAACAGCTGCAGGCTTTGTTGTAAACGAAGCTGACAAATGTGTGTACTATCGCCATGGTGGGGGCGAGGGAGTTATCCTTTGCTTGTATGTTGATGACATACTGATTTTCAGAACAAATCTGAATGTTATTAAGGAGGTTCAAAATTTCCTATCTCGTTGTTTTGAGATGAAGGATTTAGGAGTGGCTGATGTCATTTTGATCATCAAGTCGTTGAGAGACGATGATGGTGGGATTGCATTGCTTCAATCTCACTATGTGGAAAAGATCTTGAGTCGCTCTGGCTACATTGACTGCAAGCCCTCTCCAACACCATATGATGCTAGTGTGTTGCTTCGAAAGAATCGAATAATTACTAGAGACCAATTGAAGTATTCTCAGATTATTGGCTCGCTTATGTACTTAGCCAGTGCTACAAGACCTGACATCTCTTTTGCTGTTAGCAAACTGAGTCGGTTTGTTTCAAAACCAGGAGATGTGCATTGGAAAGCTCTAGAGAGAGTTTTGCGTTATTTGAAAGGCACTGCAAATTATGAATTCACTACACCGGGCACCCAAAGGTGCTTGAAGGGTATAGTGACTCAAACTGGATCTCAGATGCTGATGAGATAAAGGCCACGAGCGGATATGTATTCACTCATGGAGGTGGCGCTGTTTCTTGGAAGTCTTGCAAGCAGACCATCTTAACGAGGTCAACAATGGAAGCAGAACTCACAACACGAGTTACAGCTATGGTCGAAGCAGATTGGCTTTGTCGGCTCTTGAATGACTTGCCGGTTGTTGAGAAACCTGTACCGGGTGTCCTTATGAACTGCGACAATCAAACTGTGATCACGAAAGTGAGAAGCTCAAAGGACAACATGAAGTCATCAAGACACGTTCAGAGAAGGTTAAAGTCTGTCAGGAAAATGAGAAACTCCAGAGTTATTGCATTGGATTATATCCAAACGTCTAAGAATCTGGCAGATCCTTTTACTAAGGGTCTATCACGTAATGTGATAGATAATGCATCGAGGGAGATGGGTATGAGACCCACAATATGAGTTGTTCACAGTGGTAACCTATTCTTTGTGATCGGAGATCCCGTGAATTAGATGTGGAAGACAAGCTGTTGGCCAACTGAGAGGAGAGTATCCTTACTATCGACAATACCACTCCATGAAGATGCAATACTCTCCTAATCTGCATGGCAGGTTGATGTATATCTTAATGTGTTCTAAGCGGCTCATTGAAGCAGAGATGTCGTCCTGCAGAACATCTTTTGAAAAACACACCTATATGAGTCTGATTGTTAAACGTCGCAATCTATGAGAGTAGGGTTCTCTCTAGTAAACTCATGAAAGGTCTCCGAGTATGGCACATAAGCTCCACCTGCGGGGAAGACCCATGGTAGCCACATATCGGTCAAGGCTTTATGTGAAGCTAGATTCGCAGAAAACTTGCAGTTCAAGGCCCAGTCCACTGTTCAAGTTGCTTACTAGTGTAGCATAGAGTTCTAGGTGGAAGTTCAACTTAACAGTCTCCACTGCAGTACCGGTATATAAAACAGTGTTTTGGAAACCAAAGGCAAATTTTGTGTGCCTCTAGGATCTGGTGGGGGATTGCTGGAATTTTGTCTATTTTGGGCATAGCCCAATAGCAGTTTCAGAAATTCCTAATAAATCCTAGAGGCCCACGCAGCGCATTCGTGCAAGGCAAGAGGTGGAACAAAAGTTTAGTCCCACACTGCTAATTTAGAGGGAGTTGGACCTCTTTATAAGGGAGGTTCTTTCCCCACATGTATGAGCATGAGAACAAGAGGGACATCCACACGCGCTCCTCCTCTGCCGCCCGCCTCGCCACGCCATGCCACGCCTCGTCACGACGCGACGCGGCGCGCCGCGCCGCGGGTTGCGGGAATGAGCCGAGCCGATGTCTAAATTTTTGCCACGCACGACGAGTATACGAAAGGTCACATGGGAGTTGAAACGTTCCTCTACCTCTCGCCACAAAGTTCCGACCACTGCGCTGCTGCTACGTTCTTCCCCATCCCGTGTTGCGGCGTGCACTGCAGGTCGGGACAGTAGGCCTCCGGAACCGCACCTTTTGAGTCCTGTACGGGAGAAGGGTGATAAGGTTCTTGGGGAGCGCTCCGCGCGACTACTGGCTTCTTCATCACGGACTCCGACGACTACTTCCCCGACGACTACTTCTTCCCCGACGTCCACGACCTCCTCGACGACATGGCAAGCGAGGACACCGACCCTAAGTCCAGCGCTTCTGCTGCTGCTGTCCCGTACGTGTTCTTCTCCTTTCTGTTAGAGGTCCTGCTACAGTTCCTTGTTCTAGTATTTGCCCTACATATGTTAGACTCTATTTCATATATGCAACTTTCTATACCGACTGCTCTAGATATGTTCAGTTACAGTTCATATATGAAGATGCTGTTTACCTTCTCTTTGTCAAATTGCATGGCTTGTTTTGTCACTATTATATTAGTCATGCTTTATCTAATATTTCTGCTAATAAAATCATTTGGTAAATTGCTCATATTTCAACACAAACTGTTGATTTGGTATTTTTTTGCATCCCTTATTACTGTTTGTATTTTTTTCTCATTTTGTATCTAGTTTGTTCGATTGTAAAGCATTGAGTTTTGGTTCTATATCTATTGCGCATACGAGCAAATTTTTCTATGTTTTCACATGAGGTGTTTCTTAGATGGCTATTTTTTGGACAGTTCTTTAGTATACGAAAATTTTAAATTTTAGGACCCCATTTTATATTTTGTTCCGGGCCCCCAAATTTCTGGAGACGAATATGCTCCCCGTCCAATGAGTTCATGTCCTTGATTTGAATGAGCATCGACAGAAGATTGCCAGCCTGATATATGTGGGCAAAAGATCTGGTGCTACCGGAGCAACTAAACTCAGGTGCTCCAGCATGATCTCAGCCATGGATCTGAGATCCAGCTGTCAAAAACACACAAGTGAATAGTAGTGCGTGCGATGCATCTCCTTGTCCTAACGAAGCATACATGTCACCTCACGTACACGTACAGGTGGGTGCCGGCGACGTTCATCGGAGACTTCGTACATGGCCGCCGGTGATCCACGTACGCTCGGAGCATGGCATGCATGTGTCGACAGATAGGCGATGCAATGCAAGTACCACGTACGGAAGGCGATGGCTTGGCTTGATTATGAGGTTGGATTTAGCAAGCTAGCTCGCCCACGTGATCGGGGCGTTGCGACCTGATCGGTAGCAGTCAGGCTGCTTGTTCTCAACTTTAATTTGGCCGGACAAAGCTGAGGCAGCCACACAGATAAAGATAAGGCAGATCTGAAAGCTCGCGAGAGAGATGCAGATGCGTGCATGTTGTCTGAAAGAGATGAGATCCGAAACTTACGGACCTAATCCATTACGTACGTGCCCCTATACCTTACCATCACACTGTACGTATGAGCACAAACGTACATCCATCAAACTGTACCCACGTACGCACCTGCGTACATTGGTTACCCACTTACAACAACGAAAGCGGAAGAGAAAATCTTGGCTGATCACATATTTGGTGCATGCAGTTTCTAGCTAGCTTGGTTGTTAAATATTCTGCTCTGGGGTCCATGCGAGCCTAGCCTAGGCTGCTAGTAGGACAAATTAACGTAAGTACACCCAGATGGATCCATATGTTGACCAGCCAACCAACTTAGCTAAGCATGCGCGTATGCATGTGCAGCACCTTCTCTGGGACTAGCCACAATGGGGAGTTACTTAGACTAGCAACATGCATATGTTACTAATCTATATTACTATCTTTAGACTAGCCACAATGGGTAGTAACATAGAGTAGTAACATGTCTATGTTATTAGTCTATGTTATTACTTCCCCATAACATATATGTGGTAACATGCAACACTTTATTTATTAGGCTATAGACTTATCTTGCCTTAATATGTGTGATGTTACTCATACTACTACTAACTAGCTATGAGACTAGCCACAATGGGAGTAACTTCAGCGGTAACTTCAAATCCAACTCAGCAAATTTGTTTGTGGCATTGAGTTAATGAAGAGAGAGATAATTCTAGTAACTTAGCTAGTTACTGTAACATCACATGTCCCAATGCAGTATGAGTCTATAACCTAATAAATAGAGCTTTGCATGACACTACACTATGAAGGTAGTAACATAGTTTAGGAATATGTGTATGTTATTAGTGTATGTTACTCTTCATTATGGCTAGTCTTACCACATGCCTCTCTTTCTTCATTTATTGCTTGCCACATCATCTATGTTATCTAGATATGTGTGATTTTACTAACTATATTACTCCCACTGTGTGTAGTCTTATAGTGGGGAGTAACATACTCCCTCCGTCCGTGAATAAGTGTACATCTAGCTTTTGTCTTAAGTCAAAGTTTTAGAACTTTGACCACCTTTCTAGGAATAAGTAAAAGCATTTATGGCACCAAATTAGTATCACTAGATTCGTCTTGAAATGTACTTTGATAATATATCAACTTTATGTCATATATGTTTGTTATTTTCTATAAAGGTGGTCAAAATTTTAAAACTTTGACTTAGAACAAAAGCTAGATGTACACTTATTCGAGGACGGAGGGAGTATATATGATGTCATGCAACACTTCATTTATTAGGTTATAGACTCATCTTGCCTTGATATGTGTGATGTTATTCATACTAGTACTAGTAACTAGCTATGTTACCACCTGTCTCTCTTTCTTCACTAATTGCTTGCTACATCATTCATTTTATCTAGATATGCATGATGTTACTACCTATGTTACTTCCACTATGGGTAGTCTAAGCAGGCCATAAGGAATAGAATAATATATATGTGCTTATTAGTTGGAGGAAAGAGAAGAGAAGCGGGCTCTTGGTTAGTAGAGCCAGCTGCAACACGAGACCCAAGATACTTTGTGAGGATGTAAGGTGGGCCAAATATTGATAAACTAGTACGTATTTAAAACTTATTATTGTACTTGCCCGCTAAGAGGTTGGCTGTATATGACATGGCAACTTCTTATAGCCGATCCTTGGCTGTATTATTAACCATGCTCTTAGTGAGGTAGCTAGTATATCATAGACGACTAGCTACTATCAGACTAGCCACAGTGGGAGTAACTTCAGTAGTAACATCGACCCCAACTCATCAAACTTGCTTATGTGGCAATAAGTTAATGAGGAGAGAGATAGTTTCAGTAACTTAGCTACTTAATGTAACAACACATGTCCCAATACAATATGAGTCTATAACCTAATAAATGAAGCTTTGCATGACACTACACTTATGTTACTACTCACTATGAAGGTAATAACATGTGAAACCTTTTTCATGTGAAACTTCTCAAAAAAATATCTACTTTTTTTGCGATTTTACTGTTAACGCCCAGCTCATCTGAGCCCGGGCACTAAAACGCTGCTTTCATCATATTATGATACTCAATTCATATTTTCTTAATTTAGTTGTATGCCATCTTATCTAAACTGCTTAGTTACCCCGCATGATAATCTAGATGATACTCTCACCGTGACCAGCCTTAAGATAGATAGATAGATAGATAGAGAGAGAGAGAGAGAGAGTAAAGAAGCAGTTCTAGCCTTTTAGGATTCGCAGGTTGGGCCACTTTTATTTACTTGATTGTTGTATTAATTTTGAGATACATCAAACTTTAGGAATATTTTCTATATAGGTTGTCTTATCCCATCAGATTTATTTGTAATTGGGAAAGTTTGATCAACTCCAATACCACGTGAAGAACCCTATATATGGTTTTCCTCTGCATAATCAAACACCCATATGGTCATGTTGTATTTAATATTCTATCCGTGCCTCTCTTACTACACCTTGGGTTTAGAATTCCCACGAATCAAAGATGCACTTAATTTGGAGACATGCTATTTGTATTTGTAAGTTATCTGAAATTCGTTTTCGTGCAGGCTATATTTATCTCATCCATCTTCTCGTCATTGGCAGCCTATCCACCTTCGAACCCTTTGTTGTCGCTGCCGGCAAACCATCGTTCACGGTCACCCCACGACCAGCTTCTGCGCCATCTAGCCATCCTGCCGAGCTATTTCATCTGCCCCTTCCCCCCAATCCTCTTTCATCCAGCTTCCCCCCAATCCATGAAGCTCCTGCGCCTGTGACCATCCGTAGTGCACCACACCCTGTACTTTCACCCCATGCCTCACCCTCGTCGTTGACACCGTGGTCAAACCGTTGTCTCCATTTCCGACAAGGCCCTATCTCGGGCTCAGTGTAGAGCACGACCACCTTGTTCTTCTTCTTTTGCTTCAAAATGAATGGGCATAAATTATCGTAGTATATTCATGCAACCAACATACATCTAGCAAATGGACTTTACTTTGTGCGCATATGATATTGAGTTTTTTATTGTTCACGTTTGAGCCTTAAGCACAAACTAAAACCGCATAGTAGACCGAACCGAGACACATTCTTACACTGTTGCCGATGGTCATTCGATGGTTCGGCGTACCAGAAACCAGAAACTCGCTGCGGCATGCATATGTAAGGGCCGCATTTGACCAGTCATGTTGGGCGACTGATTGTCTTATGATCAGCAAACCTATTGGATTCCGCATGAGGGCGTACCAAGTTTTAAGTTTTAGTGTCTAAAACTTGTATATTTTTTCACTTTTTGTCGTTCGGTTGTACAAGTTTCAGCAGTTGAAACTTTATTTAAAGTTTGTAAAACTCATCAAAATGTATTCAAAATGAATCTCATTTGAAAGCTCTCGTCACAAGTAACATGGATATGCAAACAAAACTTAATTCAAACTTTTGGTTCAAAGGATATTAAAGATTGAAAATCGGGAAAAAGGTTGGTGGCCCCGAGTGTGAACGTTCTGAACCCATGGGTATACGAACCAACTTTTCACAAATGCATTTTAAACGCGTTTTAAATTGTGAAAAACTTGAAATTAAATTCACGCATACATATTCGCAAAATGTGTGCGCGGCACAAGTTTTGTCAAAAAATATTTTTTGTTTTGCCTCTGTGAAAAAGACAAATTTCAGTGCTTCTAAATAGCGTTCCAAAACATATTTTCTTGTCTTTCTTGCGCATGCGACATAAAATTTGTTTTCCGTGATATTTTGTGCGCAAAAATAGAATGTGAAGATGTATGCGTGAGTTTTTTCTGTGAATTGTTGGCATTTAGAAATGATTACCAAACTGAGGTTTTAAGATAAAGATTGAATATAAGTGATGAACTAGGGTTTTGAGATGAGATGGTGTTGATGAAGATGTTTACACTAATAGAAAACGGGCCTATTGTCCCGGTTTGTAAGGGCCTTTTGTCCCGGTTCCTGAACCAGGACTAAAGGGTCGGTACTAATGCCCTGTCCCTTTAGTCCCGGTTCAATCCAGAATCAGGACAGATGGGCCTCCACGTGGCCTGTGCGCGGAGCCCAGGCAGGAGGGCCTTTGGTCCCGGTTGGTGGCACCAACCGGGACCAATAGGCATCCACGCGTCAGCATTTCTGTGGCTGGGGTTTTTGTTTTTTGTTTTGAAAGGGGGGGGGGTTGGGGGTTTTGGGGGGTTAATTTAGGTGTTTCATATATTGTGTTAGCTAGCTATAATTAATAGAGAGAAGTGTCCTCTCTTATGTCCGTGTTTGGTCGACGCTACGTACTATACATACGTATAGAGAGGACTAGACACGCTAGCTAGCTAGTAAGCAAACGAAGGAAACAGAAGATCGTCATGAACATATATGCATATAGAGAGAAGTGATATCGACCACCTCTCCTTCTCCGAGAGATTGGTCGAACAACAAGTTCTCGTATATCTATCCGAAACTACCGGCTGCATATATACAATAATTATCTCTTACAAATATAATCTCCTAACATACGGACGCATGGTCCACATAGTATTCTCCGTCTTCAGCGATCACGTGGTCAAGAAAGAATGCTGCCAATTCCTCTTGAATTGCTCGCATGCGAGCTAGTGCTAGGAGTTCATCCCGCTTCCGAAACATCTAATTTGAAGAAGGGGGTCAATACATATATATATATGAATGAATGAAACTCAACACAAATGATGGTAATAAAATAAAATTGTGAATGTTGTTATTTACGCACTTCATATTGTTCGTCAGAGTAGCCCCGCTCACAGATTGTGTGGCGGATGGACTCGCAAACGTAGTATCCACAGAAATCATTCCCTTGTTCCTGCCACAACCACTTTACAAGAAATAGAGGTCAATCAAACTGATAAGCAAGAATGCCAAATGGTATTGATGAAACTAGCGCTTGAATCACTAGGAGATGCGCGGAACATGCTACTATAGTACTTACTTTCGGGTGTCTAAATTGCAGCTTCTTCGGCAGTCCCGGAGCTTTTTTGGTGAATTTTCTCCAAACCCTGCCAGACAAAGAAAACAATTACTTGATATATCAGGAAATGAACAAAGTTGTTGATATGGTGGATAATGATCGATTTAACTTACTTCTCGAGCATTTGAGTCATGTCCGCATAGTCCTGGGGATCTTTTCGTCTCGAGTCTAAGACGGTTACTAGTCCCTGCTCAAGCTTAATCTCTAGGAGAATATAGTGGAAACTGCACACGCATGCATAACTTATCAATTACATTACTATAACCTTGACTAATATATAAGGGAAACCGAATATGCACAAGACAGTAACACTCACTTGAAGTTGTAAGGAAAGAGTATTATATCTTTGTTTTCATTTATTACCAACGATCATAGCAAGTTGGCCTCGGTATCTGCGGCATGAAATTTAACCTGAGTTGCATCTATGAGATTTGTGTTAATGAACCCAATATCACCGATTTGTCTTTTCTTCAATTCGACGATCTTCAATCTGCATAATATAGTGAGGATAATTATAAATACATGCAATGAAAGAGCTGAGCTATATAGAGAGGCTTAATGACAGAAGTAGTACTACTTACAGACAGTAGCAGGTGACTGTTGCTTTATCGAGGGCCAATTGATTGAAAAACTGATAGAACTCCTCAAATGGAACATGCAACAGTTCAATTCCAACAAGGTCATGCTCCTTTTTAACTCTCACATAAAAAGTACTCCTCCCTCAGACTCTCTGCAGATTTTCAAGTACCAATCATGCAATCTTCGCATCATCGTTGATAGAGATCTTCCATCTTTGACGAGAGGCTTCCCGTACTCGTATCTTTGTATCCGCACCTCCATGAAATCATAATGTACATCGTCGGGCAGGTAATCTCCAAGATTGCTATAACCGGGCACCATCCTCGGATCATTAGCGACGATGTCGCTAGGCACCTTGAGTGGGGGGCACGATTGCTTCGCTTGTTCACCGAGATGGGCAATTTGTTTCCCAGCTTATCGTTCTTTCAGCCTTTGATCACTGACAATACTTCCTGACCGCTCCGCTTCGGCAAATGCCTCTCCAATAATGCGCTCATAGTTGCCTTTCGGCGGAGACTTGGGTGGTTTTGTCAGGGCAGCTAGAGTGCGCTTCGCTTTCACCGCCCGCGCACTTGTGGGACGTGGATGTAGTGTCCGACACCGACGGCCACATGTATCTCACACCGACGATAGTTGCTATTTAGGGTTTCCTCTACCGCTCGGCAACCCTCGACGACCCTTGTTCCCGATAAAAAAAGCGGAAGAAGAAGATGTCCTCTATTCTTTCTTCTCCTCTTTTTTTCTTCTTCCTCTTCTTTTTTATCCTCTTCTTGAACTCCTCTATTCTTTCTTCTCCTCTTTTTTTTCTTCTTCCTCTTCTTTTTTATCCTCTTCTTCCTCTCATGCTCGACGACCCTCGACCCCTCGGTGACCCTAGACCCCCTCTTGACCCTCGACCCCTCGGCAACCGTCGACCCCCTCTCGACCCTCATATATAAAACCTTTTATTCCTTCTATTCCTTCTTCCTAAATATATAAAACTTTTTTAAAACTGAAACTAACCTAAAATGTACTAAATCAGAGAACATATATAGATAAAACTTTTCTAATTAAAAATCTAACTTTTGCATATATGTATTTTTAAAACATCATTACAATTGAAAAAATACATACATATATACATATATGAACATATATAAAAAACATATATGAACATACATAAAAAACATATATCTAAAAAATACACACCTACATATATATATGAAAATCTAAAAACATGTAAAAAAGCATGTATAATAAAAAAATGCACGGCGGCGGCGGGGGCGGCAGACGCGCGGTGCTCACAGAGGCGGCGACGCGTCGGGGCAGGGGACAGCCGGCGAGGGCGCGGGCAACGGCGACGACGGGCGCGGGCGACGGCCGGCGAGGGCGCGGGCGACGGCGACGGCGGGCGCGGGCGACGAGGGCGCGGGCGAGGGCGCGGGTGAGGGCGCGGGCGACGGCGACGACGGGCGCGGGCGACGGCAGGGGCGGCGGGCGGCGTCGGGGCAGCCTGGCGGCGTCGAGGAGGTCAGCGTCGTCGGGGGCAACTGGCGAGGGAAATCTGAAAATTTCCCAAGTGTTGCTTATATAGCAAAGGCATTGGTCCCGGTTCGTGTCAAACCGGGACCAATGCCCCCTTTAGTCCCGGTTGGTGCCACCAACCGGGACCAAAGGCCGCCTTTGGTCCTTTGGTCCCGTTTGGTGGCACCAACCGGGACCAAAGGCCTTGTGCTGCCCCGCGCCAAAACTTTAGTCCCACCTCGCTAGCTGAGAGAGCTCGAGAGTGGTTTAAAAGCGCTACTGCACCTTCCCTCTCGAGCTCCTCTCAAATGCAGGCTTTCGGGCCTAACCCTGCGCTGTGTGCCTGTGGGCCTACTGGGCCTCCTGCGGGCCTGAATCCTGGCCCATTGTAGGGTTTCTAGTCGTATTCAGGCCGTGGGGGCCTAGTAGGTGGCACTTTTTTTCTTTGTTGCTTTATTTATTTTATTTTGTTTCTACTTACAATAAAATACTTATTGTTGCTATTTTTTCCAGTTTTTTGTTTTGTTTTCTGCATTATTTATTTTATTTTGTTTTTTGCTTTATTTTTTAATTTTTTTGCTTTTAGTTTTAGAAAAATTATGAACTTTCTGTTAGTGCCATTAGTTTTCAAATTTGAAAACACTTTTTTTGTTTTTTCTTTGTTGCTTTATTTATTTTATTTTGTTTCTACTTACAACAAAATACTTATTGTTGCCATTTTTTCCAGTTTTTTTGTTTTGTTTTCTACATTATTTATTTTCTTTTGTTTTTTGCTTTATTTTTTAAATTCTTTTTGCTTTTAGTTTTAGAAAAATTACAAACTTTCTGTTAGTGCCATTAGTTTTCAAATTTGAAAACACTTTTTTTGTTTTTTTGTTTTCTTTGTTGCTTTATTTATTTTATTTTGTTTCTATTTACAAAAAAATACTTATTGTTGGTATTTTTATTTTTTTCCAGATTTTTTGTTTTGTTTTCTGCATTATTTATTTTATTTTGTTTTTTGCTTTATTTTTTATTTCTTTTTGCTTTTAGGTCAGCAAAATTATAAACTTTCTGTTAGTGCCATTAGTTTTAGAAAAATTATAAACTTTCTGTTAGTGCCATTGGTTTTCAAATTTGAATAGTTAAAATTTGAATTCTTTGAAATTTCTGTGAATCACAAGTTTGTGATTAACTTTACTAAAAAAATGAACATAGATGCACCTATAGAGAAAATTCGACCTAAATTCAAATTTTTCAAATGAACTCTAAAAAAGTTGGCATAGCATACTCGTGTGTTACAAAGTTGGCATGGTATCATCATAATAGTTGCGGGAGAAAGTCTTCACTTTTTCTTCGCTTGTGTCATTTGCTTATTGCGCCGTAACCATGGATAATCTTCATCGTTTATCAGGATGCTTGGGTCAGCCTTGACAATGAAGGGAGGAATTTCATGAAACTTTTCATAATCTTCAGACATGTGTGTCTTGCCCTCCACTCCCAGGATGTCTCTTTTTCCTAAAAGAACTATGTGGCGCTTTGGCTCATCGTATGATGTATTCGCTACCTTATCTTTTCTTTTTCTTGGTTTGGTAGACATGTCCTTCACATAGATAACCTGTGCCACATCATTGGCTAGGACGAACGGTTCGTCAGTGTACCCAAGATTTTTCAGATCCACTGTTGTCATTCCGTACTGTGGGTCTACCTGTACCCCGTCTCCTGACAGATTGACCCATTTGCACTTAAACAAAGGGACCTTAAAATCATGTCTGTAGTCAAGTTCCCATATGTCCACTATGTAACCATAATATGTGTCCTTTCCGCTCTCGGTTGCTGCATCAAAGCGGACACCGCTATTTTGGTTAGTGCTCTTTTGATCTTGGGCGATCGTGTAAAATGTATTCCCATTTATCTCGTATTCTTTGTAAGTCAATACAGTCAAAGATGGCCCCCTGGACAACAAGTACAGCTCATCAGAAACAGTGTTGTCACCTCTGAGACATGTTTCCAACCAATTGCTCAAAGTCCTGATGTGTTCAGATGTAATCCAGTCGTCGCACTGCTCCGGGTGTTTGGAGCGCGGACTGTTCTTGTGTTCATCGACATACGGGGTTACCAAGGTAGAGTTCTGTAGAACTGTGTAGTGTGCTTGAGACCAAGAATATCCGTCCCTGCATATTATTGAGTCACTTCCAAGAGTGCCTTTTCCAGTCAGTCTCCCCTCATACCGCGATTTAGGGAGACCTATTTTCTTAAGGCCAGGAATGAAGTCAACACAAAACCCGATAACATCCTCTGTTTGATGGCCCATGGAGATGGTTCCTTCTGGCCTAGCGCGGTTATGGACATATTTCTTTAGGACTCCCATGAGCCTCTCAAAGGGGAACATATTGTGTAGAAATACGGGCCCCAGAATGACAATCTCGTCGACTAGATGAACTAGGACGTGCATCATGATATTGAAGAAGGATGGTGGGAACACCAGCTCGAAACTAACAAGACATTGCGCCACATCACTCCTTAGCCTTGGTGCGATTTCTGGATCGATCACCTTCTGAGAGATTGCATTAAAGAATGCACATAGCTTCACAATGGCTAAGCGGATGTTTTTCGGTAGAAGTCCCCTCAATGCAACCGGAAGCAGTTGCGTCATAATCACGTGGCAGTCATGAGATTTTAGGTTCTGAAACTTTTTCTCTGGCATATTTATTGTTCCCTTTATATTCGACAAGAAGCCAGTCGTGACCTTCATACTGAGCAGGCATTAAAAGAAGATTTCTTTCTCTTCTTTCGTAAGAGCGTAGCTGGCAGGACCTTTATACTGCTTTGGAGGCATGCCGTCTTTTTCGTGCAAACATTGCAGGTCCTCCCGTGCCTCAGGTGTATCTTTTGTCTTCCCATACACGCCCAAGAAGCCTAGCAGGTTCATGCAAAGGTTCTTCGTCACGTGCATCACGTCGATTGAAGAGCGGACCTCTAGGTCATTCCAGTAGGGTAGGTCCCAAAATATAGATTTCTTCTTCCACATGGGTGCATGTCCCTCAGCGTCATTCGGAACAGCTAGTCCGCCGGGACCCTTTCCAAATATTACGTGTAAATCATTGACCATAGGAAGTACGTGATCACCGGCATGCATGGCGGGCTTCTTCCGGTGATCTGTCTCACCTTTGAAATGCTTGCCTTTCTTTCAACATTGATGGTTGGTCGGAAGAAATCGACGATGGCCCACGTACACATTCTTCCTGCATTTGTCCAGGTATATACTTTCAGTGTCATCTAAACTGTGCGTGCATGCGTGGTATCCTTTGTTTTCTGTCCTGAAAGGTTACTGAGAGCGGGCCAATTGTTGATGGTCACGAACAGCAACACCTTTAGGTTAAATTCCTCCTGTCTGTGCTCATCCCACGTACGTACACCGTTTCCATTCCACAGCTGTAAAAGTTCTTCAACTAATGGCCTTAGGTACACATCAATGTCGTTGTCGGGTTGCTTAGGGCCTTGGATGAGAACTGGCATCATAATGAACTTCCGCTTCATGCACATCCAAGGAGGAACGTTATACATACATAGAGTCACGGGCCAGTTGCTGTGATTGCTGCTCTGCTCCCCGAAAGGATTAATGCCATCCGCGCTTAAAGCAAACCATACGTTCCTTGGGTCCTTTGCAAACTCATCCCAGTACTTTCTCTCGATTTTTCTCCACTGCGACGCGTCAGCGGGTGCTCTCAACTTCCCGTCTTTCTTACGGTCCTCACTGTGCCATCGCATCAACTTGGCATGCTCTTCGTTTCTGAACAGAGGTTTCAACCGTGGTATTATAGGAGCATAGCACATCACCTTCGCAGGAACCCTCTTCCCGGGGGGCTCGCCGTCAACATCACCAGGGTCATCTCGTCTGATCTTATACCACAATGCACCGCATACCGGGCATGCGTTCAGATCCTTGTATGCACCGCGGTAGAGGATGCAGTCATTAGGGCATGCATGTATATTCTCCACCTCCAATCCTAGAGGGCATACGACCTTCTTTGCTACGTATGTACTGTCGGGCAATTCTTTATCCTTTGGAAGCTTCTTCTTCAATATTTTCAGTAGCTTCTCAAATCCTTTGTCAGCCACAGCATTCTCTGCCTTCCACTGCAGCAATTCCAGTACGGTACCGAGCTTTGTGTTGCCATCTTCGCAATTGGGGTACAACCCTTTTTTGTGATCCTCTAACATGTGATCAAACTTCAGCTCCTCCTTTTGACTTTTGCATTGCATCCTTGCATCGACAATGACCCAACGGAGATCATCATCATCGGGCACATCGTTTGGTTCCTCTTGATCTTCAGAAGCTTCACCCGTTGCAGCATCATTGGGCACATCGTCTAGTTCCTCTTGATCTTCACTAGCTCCCCCGTTGCAGCATCACCGTATTCAGGGGGCACATAGTTGTCATCGTACTCTTCTTCTTCGCCGTCTTTCATCATAACCCTTATTTCTCCGTGCCTCGTCCAAACATTATAGTGTGGCATGAAACCCTTGTAAAGCAGGTGGGAGTGAAGGATTTTTCGGTTAGAGTAAGACCTCGTATTCCCACATTCAGTGCAGGGACAACACATAAAACCATTCTGCTTGTTTGCCTAAGCCGCATCAAGAAACTCATGCACGCCCTTAATGTACTCGGAGGTGTGTCTGTCACCGTACATCCATTGCCGGTTCATCTGCATGCATTATATATAATTAAGTGTCCAAATTAATAGAAGTTCATCATCACATTAAAACCAAAGTACATACATAGTTATCATCTAACAACATATAGCTCTCGAGAGCATCTAATTAATTAAATCATACATTGAAACTATGTAAAACATTTCAATGCGAAAACAAATGCGATCATAATTGCAACCAAGGTAACAATTGATCCAACGGCATAATGATACCAAGCCTCGGTATGAATGGCATATTTTCTAATCTTCTTAATCTTCAAGCGCATTGCATCCATCTTGATCTTGTGATCATCGACGACATCCGCAACATGCAACTCCAATATCATCTTCTCCTCCTCAATTTTTTTATTTTTTCCTTCAACAAATTGTTTTCGTCTTCAACTAAATTTAACCTCTCGACAATAGGGTCGGTTGGAATTTCTGATTCACATACATCCTACATAAATAAAATCTATGTCACGTTGGTCGGCATAATTTTCATAAACAATAAATGAACCAATAGTTATAAAGATAATATATATACCACATCCAAATCATAGACAGGATGAGGGCCGACGGGGGCGGATACCAAAACCATGGCACTATATAAGATGCAATAATAAAAGTAAGAAAATAATACAAGTATCTATGTAAACATACAAGTAAGAATATTTTTTCCTTTCAGAAAGAAGATAAGAACAAGAGGCTCACCACGGTGGTGCCGGCGATGAGCTCGGCGCGGGTGATCGATGGAGGTGAAGACGGGGACGGGGCATGACGGACCGCTAAACCTAGACAAATATTGAGGGAAATGGAGCTTGGAGAGGAGAAAGCTTAAGTAGTGTGGCTCGGGCATTCCATCAAACACCTTGTGTGCATAGGAGGTGATCTAGAGCACCACCAAGCCCTCTCCCCCTCGGCCAAAAAAACAGAGCAGTGTGCTCTGCTCTTAAGCGAGGGGGTATATATAGGCACCTCATTGGTCCCGGTTGGTGGCATGAACCGGGACTAAAGAGGAGCCTTTGGTCCCGGTTCAATCCACCAACTGGGACCAATGGTGGTGGGCCAAGAGCGAGGCCCATTGGTCCCGGTTCGTCCCTCCTACCGGGACCAAAAGGTTTAGACGAAGCGGGACCAATGGCCCACGTTGCCCGGCCGCCCCCCTAGGCTCACGAACCGGGTCCAATGCCCCCATTGGTCCCGGTTCTGGACTGAATCGGGACTAATGGGCTGACCCGGCCTGGACCTTTGCCCCCTTTTCTACTAGTGTTATGAAGATTGGTCCTCCCACAATGAGAGGATCATTGGTGATGTCGATGGCTTAGATTTCCCCCCTCCCGGAGGGAAGTATCCCCAATGGAATCGCTCCGTCGGAGGGCAAAAATGCACCTACTCTGGTTCGGCCTTAAGAAGGCGGCGCTTCGTCCCGAAAGTCTTATCTTATTTTTTTTCCTAGGGAAAAGGCTTCATGTAGCAGAAGGAGGGAACTGGAGGGCTTCTGTGGGACCCACAAGGCATCAGGGCGCGCCCTATTGCCTTGTGAGCAGGAGGTGGCCCCGGGTGGTTATTCGTTCGAGTATTTTTTATATATTCAATAAAAAATCATTACCAAGTCTCAGGTCATTTGGAGCTCTATAGAATAGTTATCTCTGTTGTCACTCCTTTAGGTCCAGAGAACTCTCTTTACCTCCATAGTTTTCATAGGGCAGAAACCCATCTTATCCAAGACAAAAATTCTTGCATGGCAGGGGGTACGCTAGTAGAATAGTAAAAAAAATTATAAGTTGAAGCAAATGAAGCAGAAGTCATGCTTAATTGCGAAAAAGACTTGTCGTTGTGACTTACTGTATCCACTTCGAAGGTCTCATCCAGCTTGATGCTGAAGCGTCTACCATCAACTAGGAAATTTCTGTCGCGCAGGACACACTCGTCTTCGCAGTATTCGCACATACTGAAATCATTTTTGTCGTCAAACATTTCCTATGTTCATAGTTGAAACATTAATTGAAAATCTTATAATCCGAATATTTCATTTGGTTAAGAAGCATAACTAAATTCCCTTCTACTCTATTCAACACCGAGGAGTGGAGAAGGAGGAGGTGGACTTTTAGCTCACCAACTAATTCAACTAAGCACTTACTAAAAGTATACTAGTTATATTAATTTTCTTACTAAAAATAAACTAGTTTTATAGTAAAATTTTAATTAGATCATCAAATCTCATATACCTAAAATTTCTTACTAAAAATAAACCAGTTCTATTAATTCAACTAGTTCAACTAAGCACTTACTATAAATAAAAATAATTAATTTTCTTACTAATTCAACTAAGCACTTACTAATTCATCTAACATTTGACAAAAGTATAAAAAACTAATTCATCTAATATTAATATATCTAATTCGTCTATAACTAAAAATATAAAAAACTAACTCATCTAACATTAATATGTAGCTAATTCATCTAATTCATCTAACATTTGACATTAATATCTAACATTTCTATCTAATTCATCTAACATTTGACATTAATATCTAACATTTCTATCGAATTCATCGAACATTTGACATTGTGTGTGTGAGGGCCGCCATGGCGCGACAGGGGGCGGTCTTACAGCAGGGCGACGGGGACGGCGATGCAAGGCGACGGGGGGCGGCGACGGGGACGGGCCGGTCGGGGCAGTGATGGGGATAGGCCGGGGGCGGTGCACAACGACAGGGACGGGCGCGGCGATGGGGACGGCGATGGGGACGGCGATGGGGACGGGTGCGACAACGGGGCGAAACACAGGAAGAAGAGAAGAAACTGAAATCTTTGTTAAGTGCTATATATATAGGAGGGACCTTTAGTTCCGGTTGGAGCCACCAACCGATACTAACGTGCAAATTTGGCCAGGCCAAACGGTGGGAAGCGACCACCTGTTACACCGGGTCGTGGCTGCAACCGGTACTAAAGACCCCCATTTAGTACCAGTTGGAGCCACGACCCTGTACTAAATGGGGTTGTGCTGCCACCCCGCGGTGCACAAAAGTTTAGTCCCACCTCGCCGAGCGAAGAGCAGTCGCACTAGTTTATAAACCAACCACGACTGCTCCTTTGAGCTCCTCTCTAAAGCAGGCTTCTAGGCCTAAACTGCAGCACTGCCCTGTGGGCCTACTGGGGCTTGCGGGCCTGTATCCTGGCCCAACTACAGGTTAAGTTTCTAGTCGTATACAGGCCTTTGTGGCCTAGTAAGCGGGCTTTTTTCTACTTTATTTATTTTGTGTTATTTATTTATGAGTTGTTTTTTTGCTGTATTTAGAGTTTTTTGTGAATATTTTTGCTTTAGGTATAAAAACTTACAAACTTTCTTTTAGTGCCAGTAGTTTTTAAATTTGAATAGTTTAAATTTGAATTATTTGAAATTTGTGTGAATCACTAGCTACAAAAAAATCTGTAAATGCATGAAAAATTGCAAATGATGGTCAGAAGGCTTGAAAGTTGATGATGTGGCTTTGAATGGTGCATACTGAACGTACAAAAAGTCTGGAGTTCTAAAAAGTTAAAAAAAATGAATTGCCTTTGTAACAGATGAGTTTTCGTCCGAAACCCTGATACTTCGAAAGAGATAGTCTTGTTTGTACACGAAGTGCATCCAGTTTTTTCCGTAACCCTCTCTACTTTTTTGCACATGCTATGTGGGTGAAATGATGATAGTATGTCAACTGTCAACCTTGTCAGAGTTCATTTGTAGTGCTTTTCAATTTCAGGGTCATTTAGCTAAAAAAAATCAGTGAACGCACGAAAAATAGCAAATGAAGGCAGAAAAGAGTTGAACTTTGATGATGTGCCTTTGAATGGTGCATAATGAACACACAAAAAGTCTAGAGTTAAAATAAGTTATTAAAAATGAAGGAGAGGCGCAATGCTCACCTGCACGTTGCTTAGCTTCAGGCCTTTAGTACCGGTGAGCATTGCGCCGTGCAGGTGAGGAGAAACTACACATAGCTCCGTGCAGTCTACACCATTTCCTCAAGGCCTGAAGCTAAGCAACATGCAAGTGAGCATTGCGCCTCTCCTTCATCGTTCCTCGTCTCTGCACTCAGGGCTTATAACACTAGAAAAAAAAGACACATCCGTGACATTTTGGGCCGAACGAATTTTTTTTCTGTCATACATATGACACTTCTATGACGATAATTGTGACAAAACCCGTTATTATCATAGATGTGGTGGGCTCCTACTTCTATGACAAAAAATCATGACAGAAAATGGGCTTTTCATCCTGGGCGGGCCAGAGACACAGCTGCATGATATTCTTTGGGTCGTCCATGACGAAAAAAACCATGGTAGGAGCGAGGGCGAGGAAAATTTCAGGGAGTTCCCAGTTAAGGTGGGAGGTCGGGGGCCGAGCGATGCGCATTTCTCTCGTAGACGTACACGTGTGTGTGCGAGGCATTGGCTCTAACTGAACCCGATCAAGGCGTTGGGCTCTAACTGAACCCGAGCAATTGCACTGCAGGCTACGCGTTACTGAACTCGAGCAATTGATCGCTGGCTATTAACTGAACCTGATCGAGCGATTTCTTCGCTACTGCTGCTAACTGAAGCCGATCGATTGGATGAACAGTGAGCGTTGCGGGGGGGGGGGGGGGGGGGGGGGGGGGGGGGTGGATGAATAGTGAGCGGTGGCGTTGCCTCTAGATGAACATGACCCCGTGGTGTGGAGGGCTGGATGAACAGCAGACGGTGGAGGAGTGGTTGAACAGGACCCCGTGGTGTGGAGGGCTGGATGAACAGTAGACGGTGGAGGGGTGGTTGAACAGGACCCCGTGGTGTGGAGGGCTGGATGAACAGTAGACGGTGGAGGGGTGGTTGAACAGTAGCAGGTGGAGTAGCGCGCGGTGGAGGCTGGATGAACAGGAGCCCGTGGAGGTTGGAGGAGGTCGATGGTAGCCCGTGGAGGCTGGAGGAGGTCGACGGTGGAGATGAACAGTATCCCGTGGAGTCCCGTTTTGCGGTACGCCACACCCCTCCTGATGAACAAGACCCTGTTTCGACCGTAGGAGGTCCGTTTCGTCCGTTTTGCGGTACGCCACACCCGTCCCGATCAACAGGACCTCTGTTTCGATCGTAGGAGGTCTCTTTCCTCCGTTTTGTGGTACGCCACACCCCTCCCGATCAACATGACCCCCGTTTTGACCGTAGGAGGTCTGTTTTCTCTGTTTTGCGGTATGCCAGACCCCTCCCGATGAACAGGATCCCATTTCGAACGTGGCCGGTCGAACACAAGGCCGTTTCCTCCGTTCTGTGCTACGCCAGACCTCGTTTCCATCGCTTGTTGCGTCCAAGACCTCCCGATGAACACGACCACGCATTCCATTCCGACCCATCCAGTTAGCTCCCACGCGTTCCGTTGCCTCCCGATGAACACGACGCATTCCGTTGCCTCCCCATGAACACGACGCACTCTGTTGCCTCCCCATGAACACAACGACGATGATGTTTCTTCGTTCCGACCCGGCCATGTAAATGAGCCCTTGCCGTACATATGCGCGAGTAGGCGTTCGAGACCCCGACCGTATTTACACATACGTGGCCGTATTTTCTTTCTTGCACCCTAGCCGCTGTACGTACGTGTACATGCTACGTGCGCGCCTCTACTACGACATGTGCGCGCCTCTACATCCACCAGTATATATGTATGTACACGTTCGCGAACAGAATGACAACGCTACGTACGCTTCGACCAGGTGGGGTCCCGACTGTCAGGCACTTCCCTGCGTGCGAAGATGTAGCTGGTGGGTCCCAGCAGTCCGGGGGCGAATCATTTTTTTGCCCGGACGCACTTCCTTGTGTGCGAAGGTGTAGCTGGTGGGTCCCAGCAGTCGGGGGGAAACGTTTTTTTCGTGAAATATGGTGGCCCGTCCGGTGGGTCCCCGCTGTCAGGTGGAGGAATAATTATTTTGCGCGTAATAAGGAAGCACTTCCTTGCTGCGGCCATGGACCCAGCTGTCAGTGTCTCCACGCACAGTACTCTTCCGATGTAAGTCGGTCCTTGACCACATTGACCACGCCGCGCCGAGAGCACCATGGTGGTGGACGACGGCGAGGCCTAGGAAGGGGACGACACAGAGGCAGGGAAGACTCGACAGTTGTTTCCCACGCGGAGGGGAGTACGAATGTACGAGGGTTTACTGGTTCGTCTGCCGTCGCCGGAGAATAACAGCAGGTGTGGGTGAGTAGAGGGATGGCTAGGCCAGCGATGGGAGTACGATGGGGCGGTGAGGCCTGCGCGGCAGCACAGCCGACCGCGGGGAGGAGGGAGCAGGCAGTCCCGGGCGCTTGTTTGAGCGGCTGGACTAGGTAGAGCAGAGATTGAAGAAGCACGACGGGCGTTGGATGGACATCCAACAGTCAGTGCTTGTGTGTCAACCTTTTTTAGGAAAGCCTCAAATCTGGGGAAAACAACATACATTCCATCTGCCATTATTTCTAATAATTTACAGCCCATTTGCTAATTCTTAAGGTTTTTTTGGAGCCCATATTCTTTTTGTTAGCATTACAGCCCATATTGTGGCCACGGTTAAAAAATTATACGAAATTTTGCATATTTCGGTGCGGTCCGAACTGTTTTTAATCCTGAAATTTTGACTCGCATTCAAATTGATTTTTAAAATAAATGTATATCAATATAAAATCTAACAAATTCTCCACACATATAAATTAATGTAATTTAAAATCTTTAAATGAAAAATAGATATTTGAAACTAATTGCCGATTTGATTTGTTTTAAAAATGTACAGCCCATTTCTCAATACTGATGGGCCATTTTCTCGGCCAGCCAAATGAAAGCTCTCCTTGTCTTGAAAGATTTGCAGCCCAATAGGCCTGACAAAGCGACATACTTGGCAAATCACAAAAAAACTGTGCTATGGCCGTGGACCCAGCTGTCAGCCTCTCCACGTATAGTACTCTTCCGATGGAAGTCGTTCCTTGACCACGTTGACCACGCCGCGCGGAGAGCACCACGGCGGTGGACGACGGCGAGGCCTAGGAAGGGGACGACGCGGAGCCGGGGAAGATGCGGCAGCGGAAGCCCGCGCGGAGAGGAGTACGAGGGTTCACTGGTTCGGCTGCGGTGTGAGGCTGCCGTCGTCGCAGGGCCTGGCCAGCGGTGGGAACAGTAGGGGGCGGTTAGGCCTCTGTGGCAGCGTAGCCGGCCACGGGAGGCTGGAGCATGCGACACGACCGGCGCTGCTTTGGGCGGCTGGAGCAAGAAGACCAGAGGTTGAAGAAGCACTACGGCCGTTGGATGGACATCGTACGGTCACCGGAGCTAGAATCGTTCATATTGACTAAGTTGACAAAGCCCTTCGTCCCGGTCAACTTAGTGGGCCCACAAGTTAGCCTCCCACCAAGGTGGGTCCCAGCTAGCCGGGGGAGTATTCATTTTTTTGCGTAATAAGGAGGCACTTCTGGTGGGTCCGAGCTGACATCGGGGGAAATGTTTTTTTCACAAAATACAGTGGCCCGTCCGGTGGGTCCCAACAGTCAGGGGGAAACAATTTTTTTCACAAAATACTGGTGGCCCGTCTGGTGGGTCCCCACTGTCAGGTGGAGGAATAATTATTTTTCGCTTAATAAGGAGGCACTTCCTTCCGGCTGCCGTGGACCCAGCTGTCAGCCTCTCCACGTATAGTACTCTTTCGATGGAAGTAGGTCGTTGAACACATTGATCACGTCGCGCCGAGCACCACAGCGGTGGACGACGACGAGGCCTAGGAAGAGGACGACGCGGAGCCGGGCAAGACGCGGCATTGGATGCCCACGCGGAGAGGAGTACGAGCGTTCACTGGTTCGGCTGCGGTGTGAAGCTGCCGTCGCCGTAGAATAACAGGGGGTGTGGGTGAGTGGAGGGATGGCCTGGCCAGTGGTGGGAATAGTATGGGGGCGGTGAGGCCTCCGCGGTAGCACAGCCGGCCACGGGAGGCTGCAGCAGGCGGCACGACCGGCGCTGCTTTGGACGGCTAGAGCAAGAAGACTAGAGGTTGAAGAAGCACTATGGCCGTTGGATGGACATCATACAGTCACTGGAGTATTGACTAAGTTGACAAAGCCCTCCGTCCCCGTCAACTTAGTAGGCACACAAGTCAGCCCAACAATATGGTGGGTCCCAGCTAGCAGGGGGGTATTCATTTTTTGGGCATAATAAGGAGGCACTTCCTTGCGTGCGAAGATATAGCTGGTGGGTCCGACGTGTTAGTGGGGGGAACATTTTTTTTCGCGAAATACAGAGGCCCTTCTTATGGGTCCTAGCTGTCAGGTGGAGGAATCAGTATTTTGCGTGTAATAAGGAGGCATTTCCTTGCGTGCGGCCGTGGACCCAGCTGTCAGCCTCTCCACGTACAGTCCACTTCCGATGGATGTCGTTCATTGACCACGTTGACCAGGCCACGCCGAGAGCACCAGGGCGGTGGACGACGGCGAGGCCTAGGAAGGGAACGACATGGAGCGAGGGAATACTCGGCAGTTGTTTCCCACGCGGAGGAGTACGAGGGTTTACTAGTTCGTCTGCCGTCGCCGAAGAATAACAACATGTGTGCGTGAGTAGAGGGATGGCTAGGCCAGCGATGGGAGTATGGTGGGGCTGTGAGGCCTGCGCGGCAGCATAGCCGGCCGCGGGAGGAGGGAGCAGGCAGTCCCGCCGGCGCTTGTTTGAGCGGCTGGAGCATGAAGAGCAGAGATTGAAGAAGCACGACAGCCGTTGAATGGAGATCCAACAGTCACTGCTCTCGTGTGTTGACTAAGTCGATAGGGCGTTGCATGTGCATCAACTTTTTTTTATGAAAGCATACGCGTCAACCTGTAGTAGGCGCACAAGTCAGCCTCAAATCTGTGGAAAACAACATACATCCGATCGGGCATTATTTCTAATAATGTACAGCCCATTTGCTAATTCTTAAGAATTTTTTTGGAGCCCATCTTCTTTTTGTTAGTATTACACCTCATATTGTGGCCACGGTTAAAAAGTATACAAAATTTTGCATATTTCGGTGCGGTCAACTGTTTTTAATCCAGAAATATCGATTCACATTCAAACTATTTTGAAAAATAATTTATATAAATATAAAATCCAAATAAGTGTCCACGCATAAAATCAATGGAATTTAAGATCTTGTAATGAAAAAAAATTGAATCTAATTCTTGGTTTGATGTGTTTTAAAAATGTACAACCCATTTCTGGGAAAATCGAATGAAACTCTCCTTATCTTGAAAGATTTGCAGCCCAGCAGGGCCGATAAAGCAAGTAGGTCTTGTTTGGGTATTTCTTTTAAAAAATAGAACTGGGCTAGCCATTTTCAGCAAGAAAAAAACACAACTAGGCTCATGATGTGGTAAACATAAATAAAACCCTGGCTAGACGGGCCACAGCCCCCGCACAGCCCCGTTATTACCCTGATCCGTCGCTAAAACTAGTATAAATAACAACTGCTTGTTCCTCAAAAAAACTGCGCGACTTGCTGGGTCCCTGGTGTAAGCCGCTCGTAGTGTAATTCTCTCATTTATTGACTACGTTGACAATGCCGTGAGCCCCAGATGTCCAACCATTAGGAGGAACCATATTTTTGGGCTTGTACTATAGAGGCACTTGCTTGCGTACTGCCATGACGCTGGTGGGTCCCTACTGTCATCCTCTCCACGTACAGTCATCTCCTTGTTCCTCTCGGTTGTTGACGATGTTGATAACACAAGAGGGCGGTGCACCGTGCACGGCGAGCGAACCAAGGCCGCAAGGCGGAGGACGACGGCGAGGCCTCGGACGGAACAAACAAGAGCCATTGAAGATGTGCCGGTCCAGTCGCAGGCGGAGGGGAGTACGAGGGTTGACTGGTTCGGGCGCGGGTGCGTGTTGGGGCTGACGTCGCTGGAGAATAGCAAGACTTGTGGGGGAATAGAGGGAGGGACTGGCCAACGTTGGAGGGTACGTACGGTTGGGCGGCGGAGGCGCAGCCAGCCATGGGAGGTGGGAGCAGGCGGAGCCGACGGGGTGGTTTGGTTTGGGCGGCTGGAGGAAGAAGAAGACAAGAGATAGAAGATACATGACAGATGTTGGATGTCAATCCAACGGCTGGTAGGCAGAATCGTTTGTTGACTGGCTAGTAAGTCCACACCACCTTGGATAGGCTATTTCCTCGCGGGTCCCAAATGTCAGAATCCAAATCTGTCACGGTCATGCAGCCTTTCCTATGAAAATTTCCAGCCCATTTGATGTGCTAGTTCGAAGTTTGTGGGTGCTGGTGGGGGCTAATCACTTGACTTCTGTAATGCACAGTGAGCTCAAGCAGCCGGCGAGAGTGATGTTATTACCCTTTGTTGGGATTTGTTACAATATTTCACTCTAAATTAAACGAATGGCAAGCCATTTGCCTTGTTTCAAAGAAAATATGACAGTCACAGCCAAGTTGAAAAGGGCAGGAACATTTAACTCCAGCTTACAAACTGTACAAAAGCACGAGGGTTAATTGTTCATCAGGTTTACAAAAAACCAGATTAAAAAGGGCAACAACATCTAACTTCAGCACTGTTTTCGGCAGTCACAGTCAAATGGACCGGTCAGGTCCATAGAATGAACATCCAGGATCGTAAAATTTACTGGATTATGACCACAATATGTGGTAAATAGAAGCCCGGCACGTTCAGAAGCTCTTTTGCCCACCTGAAACTCCTTTTTTGCTCTTCGACATACCCATCCGTCAATTCAGTAAATATATGGGCTTTTGAATTGATTTTACTATTTACTAGTGTGGATGGGCTGTTTTGTCTTGGGCCCAGAGAAACAATTACTACTAGTATAGTGGAGACACTCTACAGCTACCCAGAAAAACAATTACTACTAGTACAGTGGAGACACTCTACCGCTTCTGGCTCCTCCTAGGTCATTGAAATGTCTCCTTATACTAAATGTCGTTATACTTTTGTTCACCGACATGCGGGCCATGCAGCGCGCGGGCCCAAATGCCATCCACCAAATTAGAAGGCAGTATGCAGGCGGAGAGTCACCCCGGTCGTAGCGCGGCAGTAACAAGCTGTCGTATCACAAAACCCCATCTCCCCACAGTCTAAGTTTGACGGACGAAGCAACGACCATTTCACTATTCGCTGAATCCCCGTCTCCCTCACCGTCTTCAAGAAAGGCAACACTCGCATCTGCCACTGTTGTTCTCTCCGAACGAAGGGAAGGTAAGCGGATCCGTGATGTTGGTATATTTTTGTTCAGAGAAAAAAAGAACTTTTGCAAAGTAGTAACCGATCCTCACTCTCTTTTTTGTTTCATTGTCATTGCGATTGTGTTTTCCTTTCAGTGGTCTCCTAGTATTCGTCAGTTTCATGAGGACCAAGGAGAACCAGGCAAAGATCTTTCGATATTGGAGTAGACGCGGGAGGCTGATCCCCACGAGACAGAGAGCTCCAAGAAGATGGAGGCAACCACCGAGCCGACACCAGATACGCTCACGGTCACTACTGAGATGGTCAACGCCCCGTTTGAGGTTACAGCCCCCGTGGCACTGCAGCAGCAGTTTTCCCCCTTCGAGGATGTGTCCCCCCCGCTGAGCTGCCCAAGGTGATTTCCTTCTTTGCCGATCTCGATTGTGGTTTTTCATCTAAGTACGTGGGTGAATTTTTTAGAAAAGGAAGTATGTGGTGATTAATAATGCAAAAAATTTATTTGCTTCGATGCCATGCTATACATAGTGGTTTAAATAACTTGTGTCTCTTATAATGAAAACTAATTCAGAATTTGTTTCTGTTTCAATTAGAGCCCTGATGACGACAAGGATTGTGTGGTTGTACATGTCACTCTCTATGAGGCGGACGACCTGAATATACGCACTGGGAAAACAGAGTTCTTAGGCTGTTGGATCCTGGAAGCCATTTGCGGTTATACCAATGAAGAGTTGTATTCCAGCCTCATTGTTGTCAGGCGTGTTGTCCAGGGTGTACTGAAGCACAAGAAGTTCAAAGCTACTCCTTCATTTGTGAGGCATACTGTTCTTGTCAAGCTTACGCGGGAAGATGACGTGGCATGCCTCCACAAACAAGTTTATCAGTGACAAGGCCACAAGGTTGTCTTCATGAAGGTTCACAGGATTGAGCTGTTGCGGGACGTCCTTGATGATGTTCATGGCAAGGTCCGTCTTGTGTCCAGCCCAAATTAGATCAAGGCATAGTTGCCCCAGCTAGTGTTCAAGAGTAGTTTGGACTGTGTCTAATTATCCGAACCTTGCCTATTATTGACCCCTCTGGGGCTAGTACTCTGTTTGAACCCCTCTATGGGAATTGCTACTACTTTTGTGTGCCCATGAATCATGTGAGAACCATCGTAATTGTTGCCGAAACAGATGCGTCCTCACTAGCTTTTTCATGAATATGGCATGGTAAGACATAAGTTGTCACGGCTTATCATACGAGCAGTGTGTGTTTTGATGAAATAGAGCACTCGTTCGAGAACCATGCACCGACGTATACAAAAGTACTTGTAAACACTGTTGGTGCTACCCACTTGTAAGCAGTTGTGCAAAACACAGCACATTGGCTCAGCTCGCTTCAACACTAGACTATCGACCAGTTAACAATCAACAATCTGTTGTCTGACATATAAGCAACTATGTATCTTGTTACAGTGGTTCATGGAGTTAATTGAGGCCACAATGTAATAAATTCCAAACGTTCACACGCTAGTCCAGCGCTCATGTGGAACACTCACATTAAACCCGTCTTCATAAAAAACTTGAAAAACATAAGTTAAGAAATTTTATACATCTCAATGATTCATAGAACATAACAAATATATACTAGTTCACAGCAAAAGACAAAGTTGTGAGAAGGTTTACAAATCAGGAAAAAACAAGCAAGGCTTCTCTGAGCAAAGGGCCTCCCTGCAGGCTTAAATTTCCTGGAGTTCACTCTGGTTTTTTCTTGTTGCCACCATCCAGGGTTAGGTTCTCTCATTCCAGAGTAACCAATTATAATTGTGGTCTCAGCTAGAATGCTGAATTGAACCATGCAGTGTACTGACCAGCTGAAATGCTTGTGCATTCCACTAAATTTAAGCACCGCTATTTGCAGAAATAAGCAGACCACAATGCCTCTTGTCCGCGCACCTGTCCAAAAAACCGCCGTGCAGCCGTGCCAGCTAGTCCTCGGTCCATGGATGAACTGGTAGAAAGTGCACTCCGGACTAGGATGCAGTTGTTTTCGCTCATCCCTCCACTGCAATCAGAAAGTAAAACGTACGAATCAACTTCTTTTAGATTGCGTTGGTCATTCTACCTTAGTTACTACCAATGTAGGGATACCTTGAAGACAGGAGGTTAGACGACGGCAACGAGGGATAGCCATCTCATTTTGCTTAGTTGTACTAAAAATGAGGTGTGTGCTTTTGATTGCGCGGATAAAAACGATACGGAGACAGACATCCCGAAACGATATGGAGACCGACAGCCCTGTTTGCGCAAATATGAAATACGGTTATTTAAGCAGTGACAGATATTACTACTTTTCCCCGTTTCCTCTTAGAACCAAGTCCTAGATTCATGCTACAGCTTTCCCACTTTCTTCCCTGTTTGAACCAACGCTTTGAGTCGACTGTATGAACTAGCTTTACTTCTAATAATAGTAGAAGTCTATGTGGCTTTGGAACAGCGGACGGAAGTAGAAAATGATCCACACGAAGGGAGCTAGGGTAGTAGAGCAAGGCAGGTTTCGAAGGAATATACACCTGAGGGTCGTCGGCATGTGGCAAAGACGACGTCGGGAGGCCGCATCTCGGCCATAATACCGCAGGGAGGAAGAAGGGGTCGGAGGCCCTCCCGAGCCGGCGCTCTCTCGGAGAGAACAGCACGGTCGCCGATCGGGACGCACGAGTAGCCGTTGGTCTCCTCCCTCGCCGCCGACGACAGCGTAAATAATGCACCTACACCCCTGCCCCGGTTGAGGTTGTCCGGCCGTATTTGTGAACAGCCGTGAGCTGGGAGAGAGTGTGTGTAACACCCCGGATGTAACTTTCCCTATCTGTACTCCAACTCTTGCCATTTCCGGCGTTAAGTTATTTATTTTCTCGGGTTCGGGTTTTGTCTCCGTGTGTTGTTGTCATTGTCATGCATCTCATATCATGTCATCATGTGCATTGCATTTGCATACGTGTTCGTCTCATGCATTCGAGCATTTTCCCCGTTGTCTGTTTTGCATTCCGGCGCTTCGTTCTCCTCCGGTGGTCATTTCTAGCTTTCTTTTGTGTGTGGGGATTAATCATTTTCGGATTGGACCGAGACTTGCCAAGCGGCCTTGGTTTACAACCGGTAGACCGCCTGTCAAGTTTCGTATCATTTGGACTTCGTTTGATACTCCAACGGTTAACCGACGGACCGAAAAGGCCTCGTGTGTGTTGCAGCCCAACACCCCTCCAATTTGGCCCAAAACCCACCAAACTCTGCTCCATCATCTAGAGCATTCGATCACGATCGCGTGGCCGAAAACCGCACCTCATTTGGACTCTCCTAGCTCCACTTATGCCTATAAATAGCCCCCCCGTTTTCGGATCTCTCTCCCTCTCCGAAACCCTATAAAAAAAATCCCCGCGCGCCGGACACGTCCGTCGGCGACCGCGGCCAACCGGGAGGCGCCACGTGTCCCGCCGACCTCCTCCTCGGCGCGGCCCGGCGAGCCCGCGGGAGGCCCGCCCCTCGCCGCCACCGGGCCAGATCCGCGCCGCCCGCCGCCTCTCTCTTCCCCGACGCCGTCCGCCGGCCCCACCGCCTCGCCGCCGCCCCTCGCCGCCACCGGCCGCCGCCTCCCCGCATCTCCGCCGCCTCGCCGCTGCCGCCCAGGCGCCGCGCCGCCCCGCTCCACTCCATCCTCGCCGCCGTCCGGCGCCGCCGCCGCACCGCCCGGCCTCGCCGCCCCCGGCCTCTCCCTCCTCGACTTCCGTGCTCCGGTGTACAGTGCACGCCGGCGAGCCTCGGGAAGCGTGCAGATCTGAGATCTGAAATTTGACTGTTGACTTTTCTCCTCCGAACCCTAATTTTTGTGCATACTTTGACCGGTGATATCTCCGCATCTGTAGCTCCGATTTGGACATACAGTATATCAAAATGTTCATCTCGATGAGTACATCATTTCATTGCATTGCCTCATTTCATTTGAGCTCATCTGGATGCCCGAAATGCTGTTAGAAGGAGGCTTCGTGAGTTATTTGTCAGATCTGCTAGTTCATCTTAGACTTTTGGTATTTTTGCCATGATTATTGTGTGCATGATATGCCTGTGAGTCCTTCATATGTTTTGTTAAGGATCTTGTTATATTTCCAGAGGTGCAACCCATGCATTTTTAGGATGTGTGTGGTGACTTGTGCAAGCTTGCAAAGTGAGGAACCCGTTAAATCCGTTTTCAGGGACTTAGTAGTTTCACTAAGTCTGGGATTGTTTAGTTCACGATGCCAAACTCTGCCCAACACCCCTCCAGTTCGGGTGTTGATTTATTTCTCTACCTTAATTCTACGTGGCTTCTCAATTTATGGATATGTGACCATTTCAAGAGGAATGCATTCGTTCATTTTGTTCGGATGTGAAGACTATATGTTGCAATTTTCATTCCGTCGGATTCAGCTTCAATATTTATCTGTCAATGTGCTAATGGTGGTCAACCTCTTCAGGATGGCTCCTCCAACGCGCACGACTCTGAATCCTGATCCGCCACCGCCTCCACCTCCTCCGGAGGCATGGCAAGCTGTGATGGCCGCAACCAATGCAAACACACAGCTGATCATGCAAATTCTCCAAGAGCGCAATCAAGGCAGTCAAGGGAATCAAGGCAGCAATCAGAGTCACTTTGCTACACTCAACCAGTTCCTTGCTAACTGGCCAAAAACTTTCAGCAATTGTGTTGAGGCAACCGATACTGACGATTGGCTTGTGGATCTGTGTAAGCATTTCGAGTGCAGTAACGTCAGGCCTGAGGACTTTGTCAAGTTCGCTTCCTTCCAACTCAAAGATCAAGCTGCAGAATGGTTCCAGCAGTACAAGGACTCTAGAGGTGGACGTGTTATCACTTGGGATGATTTCCGTCGAGATTTCCGAGCCCATCATATTCCCCAGAGCGTGGTTGAAAGCAAGCGTGAGGAATTCCGCAATCTGAAGCAAGGCTCTTTGTCTGTCTATGACTACAACAAGTTGTTCCAGAAGCTCGCCCGCTTTGCCAAGCAGGACGTCCCTGATGAGAAGAGCATGATATATCAGTTCAGGGGTGGTCTCAGAGAAGATATCCAGCTCGCTCTTGTTCTCTTTGAGCCCTTGAGATACGATAAGTTCTACAACATGGCACTGAAGCAAGAGGCTGCTCAGTTGAGGTGTGATGCTTCCAAGAAGCGAGTCAGAGATGTTACTCCTTCTTCCTCTACTCAAGTGGCCAAGCAGCAGAAGTTTTGGCTTCCTCCTCCTCCGTTCCGTCAGCCGTATCAGCAGAAGAGCAAAGGTGGCAGTGGTTCTTCCCACCCACCCAACCCTGGCTTTCAGAACAAGACTTCGTCTCAAGCTCCAAGATCGAGTGCTCGTATCACCGTCCGCTTTCAGAGGTCACGTGCAACAAGTGCCAACAGAAGGGTCACTATGCCAACAAGTGTTTCAACCAGAGGCGTCTTCCTCCTCCTCCTGTGAGATCGGCAAGTACAGCTGTGGTCAAGCATAACCCCAAGCATGCCAAGGTCAATTTGATGAATGCAGCTCAGGCAGAGGACTCGTCAGATGTGATCATGGGTAACCTTCCTGTTAATGATATTCCCGCAAAAGTACTTTTTGACTCTGGTGCATCGCGTTCCTTCATGTCATTCCCATTTGCATCGGAGAACAATTTTAGTACTAAGGCTTTACCTAGAGCTATGCAAGTCGTCTCTCCAGCTAAGCGTCTGAGTTCTAGTTTGATGGTTTCGGATATTTCTATCTTGATGGGTGATTTCAAGTTTCTGGCTTCTCCAATGGTTCTTGGTAACTCGGATATTGATCTTATTCTCGGTATGGATTGGCTTTCTAAGCACAAGGCTCAGCTTGATTGTGCAGCCAGGCAGATTCAATTGACTCATTCGTCTGAGGATGTAATTTTCTTTGCCGCTCGGGATAATTCCATCCGTCTGTTTTCTCTCAATGAGAAGGGTGAATTGGATGCCATCTCTCAAATTCCAGTCGTTTGCGAATATCAAGACGTCTTTCCAGAAGAGCTCCCAGGAATGCCTCCGCACCGGCCCGTTGAATTCGTTATTGATCTTGAGCCTGGCACGGAACCTGTGTGCAAACGTCCTTATAAGCTCGGACCTGAAGAGTTGAAAGAGCTGAAGAAGCAACTCGATATGCAAGAGAAAATGGGTCTTATCCGGCCTAGTTCTTCTCCGTGGGGTTGTGGTGTTCTTTTTGTGAAGAAGAAGGATGGAACAGACCGACTTTGTGTTGATTACCGTCCAGTGAACAAGAAGACCATCAAGAACAAATACCCACTTCCCAACATCAATGAGCTGTTCGAACAACTCAAAGGTGCCCAAGTGTTCTACAAGCTTGATCTCCGTATGGGTTATCACCAGATTCGCATTCGTGAAGAAGATATTCCCAAGACAGCATTCAGAACAAGGTTTGGTTCATATGAATACACTGTCATGTCTTTTGGCCTCGCCAACGCTCCTCCGACGTTCTCTCGCATGATGAACTTCATCTTCAACGCCTACACCAATGACTTCGTTTTGGTCTATCTCGACGACATTCTGGTTTTCTCGAAGAAAAGGAAGATCATGCCAAGCACTTGCGTTTGGTTCTTGATAAGCTCAGAGAACATCAGTTCTACGCCAAGTTCTCCAAGTGTGAATTTTGGCTCGATGAGGTTCTTTATATTGGTCATATCATCTCTGCCAAGGGCATTGCCGTGAATCCTGAGAAGGTGTCTGCAATTGTGAATTGGCAACCTCCTCAGAACGTGAAGGAACTCCGCAGTTTTCTCGGTCTCGCAAGCTATTGCCGAAGATTCGTTGAAAACTTTTCTAAGATCGCGAAGCCTCTCTCAAATCTTCTTTAGAAGCACGTCAAGTACATTTGGTCTCCGGAGTGTGATATTGCTTTCAGCACTTTGAAAGAGAAATTGATCACTGCTCCAGTTCTGACTCCGCCTGATGAATCCAAGCCGTACGAGGTCTTTTGTGATGCCTCTCTCCAAGGTCTTGGCGCAGTATTGATGCAAGAGAAGAAAGTTGTTGCTTATACATCTCGCCAGTTGAAGCCTAATGAGAAGAACTACCCCACTCATGATCTCGAGTTGGCGGCAGTTGTGCATGCTCTTTTGACTTGGAGACATCTTTTATTGGGAAGAAAAGTGGACATTTTCACTGATCACAAGAGTCTCAAGTACATCTTCACTCAGCCTAATCTCAACCTCAGGCAAACTCGATGGGTCAAAATGATTCAAGAGTATAATCCGAGTATCGAGTATACTCTAGGCAAGGCCAATGTGATTGCTGACGCTTTGAGCAGAAAGGCCTGCTGCAACAGTCTGATTCTCAAGACTTATCAACCCGAGCTTTGTGAAGCTTTCCGCAAACTTAATCTGCAAGTTGTTCCTCAAGGTTTCCTCACCAACCTTCAAGTCTCTCCTACCTTGGAAGACCAGATTCGCCAAGCCCAGCTTCTTGATGCTATGGTGAAAAAGGTGAAGATTGGGATTTCCAAGAGTCAGTCCAAGTACAAGTGCTACCGCCTTGATGACAAGGACACTCTCTTCTTCGGGGATCGTATTGTTGTGCCCAAAGGTGACCTCCGTAAAGTGATCATGAACGAGGCTCACAATTCTCTCCTCTCCATCCACCCTGGGAGCACGAAGATGTATCAGGACCTTAAGCAAGCTTATTGGTGGACTCGAATGAAGCGCGAGATCGCTCAATTCATGAATGAATGTGATGTCTGCAGAAGAGTGAAGGCAGAACAACAAAGGCCAGCTGGTCTCCTCCAACCTCTTTCCATTCCAGAATGGAAGTTTGACCACATTGAGATGGACTTCGTGACTGGGTTTCCAAAGTCCAAGCGTGGCAATGATGCTATATTCGTTGTCATCGACAAACTCACCAAAGTGGCTCACTTTCTGCCTATCAAAGAGTCGATCACTGCAGCTCAATTGGCGGAACTCTATACGTCGTATTGTCTCTCTGCACGGTATTCCTCAAGTGATCTCTTCAGATCATGGCAGCATCTTTACCTCGAAGTTTTGGGATTCTTTCCAGAAGGCCATGGGCACCAACATCCGCTTCAGCACTGCTTTCCATCCTCAAACAAGCGGTCAAGTCGAGCGTGTCAACCAGATTCTTGAAGATATGCTCAGGGCTTGTGTGATCTCCTTCGGCATGAAGTGGGAGGATTGTCTTCCTTATGCTGAATTCTCCTACAACAACAGTTTTCAAGCAAGTTCGGGCAAGGCCCCTTTTGAAATTCTGTATGGCAGGAAGTGCTGTACCCCTCTCAATTGGTCTGAAACCGGTGAACATCAGCTTTTGGGTAATGACTTAATCACAGAAGCAGAAGAAATGTGCAAAGTCATTCGAGATAACCTCAAAGCAGCCCAATCCCGTCAGAAGAGCTACTATGATAGTAAGCACCGTGATTTGGCTTTCGAGATCGGAGATCATGTTTACCTCCGCGTCTCTCCTATGAAAGGTACTCGTCGCTTCGGTATCAAAGGGAAGCTTGCCCCTAGATACGTGGGACCTTTCAAGATTGTCAGCAAGAGAGGCGACCTCGCCTATCAACTCGAGCTTCCTTCAAACTTTGCAAATGTTCATGACGTGTTCCATGTCTCTCAGCTTCGAAAGTGTTTCAAGACTCCTGACCGCACCGTCAACTTCGAGGACATTGAGCTCCAAGAATATCTCTCTTATCGTGAGCACCCAGTTGCTATTCTTGAAGAGGCTGAACGCAAGACTCGCAACAAGTCAATCAAATTTCTCAAAGTCAAGTGGTCACACCATTCCGACCGTGAAGCTACCTGGGAACGCGAGGATCACCTCCGTTCTGAGTACCCGGCGTTCTTTCACTCCTAGATCTCGGGACGAGATCCTTTCGTAGTGGTGGAGTGTTGTAACACCCCGGATGTAACTTTCCCAATTTGTACTCCAACTCTTGCCGTTTCCGGCGTTAAGTTATTTATTTTCTCGGGTTCGGGTTTTGTCTCCGTGTGTTGTTGTCGTTGTCATGCATCTCATATCATGTCATCATGTGCATTGCATTTGCATACGTGTTCGTCTCATGCATTCGAGCATTTTCCCCGTTGTCCGTTTTGCATTCCGGCGCTTCGTTCTCCTCCAGTGGTCATTTCTAGCTTTCTTTCGTGTGTGGGGATTAAAAATTTCCGGATTGGACCGAGACTTTCCAAGCGGCCTTGGTTTACTACCGGTAGACCGCCTGTCAAGTTTCGTATCATTTGGACTTCGTTTGATACTCCAACGGTTAACCGACGGACCGAAAAGGCCTCGTGTGTGTTGCAGCCCAACACCCCTCCACTTATGCCTATAAATAGCCCCTCCCGTTTTCGGATCTCTCTCCCTCTCCGAAACCCTATAAAAAAAATCCCCGTGCGCCGGACACGTCCGTCGGCGACCGCGGCCAATCGGGAGGCGCCACGTGTCCCCGCCAACCTCCTCCTCCGCGCGGCCCGGCGAGCCCGCGGGAGGCCCGCCCCTCGCCGCCATCGGGCCAGATCCGCGCCGCCCGCCGCCTCTCTCTTCCCCGACGCCGTCCGCCGGCCCTGCTGCCTCACCGCCGCCCCTCGCCGCCATCGGCCGCCGCCGCCCCGCATCTCCGCCGCCTCGCCGCTGCCGCCCGGGCGCCGCGCCTCCCCACGCCGCCCCACTCCACTCCGTCCTCGCCGCCGTCCGGCCCCGCCGCCGCACCGCCCGGCCTCGCCGCCCCCGGCCTCTCCCTCCTCGACTTCCGTGCTCCGGTGTACAGTGCGCGCCGGCGAACCTCGGGAAGCATGCAAATCTGAGATGTGAAATTTGACGGTTGACTTTTCTCCTCTGAACCCTAATTTTTGTGCATACTTTGACCGGTGATATCTCCGCATCTGTAGCTCCGATTTGGACATATAGTACATCAAAGTGTTCGTCTCGATGAGTATATCATTTCATTCCATTGCATCATTTTCATTTGAGCTCATCTGGATGCCCGAAATGCTGTTAGAAGGAGGTTTCGTGAGTTATTTGTCAGATCTGCTAGTTCATCTTAGACTTTTGTCATTTTTGCCATGATTATTGTGTGCATGATATGCCTGTGAGTCCTTCATATGTTTTGTTAAGGGTCTTGTTATCTTTCCAGAGGTGCAACCCATGCATTTTTAGGATGTGTGTGGTGACTTGTGCAAGCTTGCAAAGTGAGGCACCCGGTAAATCCGTTTTCAGGGACTTAGTAGTTTCACTAAGTCTGGGATTGTTTAGTTCATGATGCAATATGTTCTTGTTGTTTCCTAGTAATCCGTGCCTCTTTTGAGGATGATCAGTAAGGGAGTTTTGTTAATCTTGTAGTGCTCTATCCATCCATGTCTTTGCTTTCAATTATGGAGCACCCTAGCTTGAGTCAATCGAGCTCTACTTTTGCTTCGTTGTGAATCTGGGCAGATCGTCAACTTGTTTGCGATTTTGCCGATGTTATTGTAGTGGATCCGTGCATGCTATGCCTTTGTTCTTGCCATGTCTAGCTTGTATTTTGTGCCTTCTGAAGGGATGTATGCTTGCCTTGCCATGACTTGCACCGTAGTGAGTGCATCGAGCTCATTTACATGCCTTTGTGAGTTATATTTCAGCATGTCTCAGTTTTCACTAAGTCTGAAAACTGATTATGTTTTTGCTATTTTTGTGTGCTTGTTAGTATATTTTGTGATCCCTTTTGGCTCAAGGTCACTAAGGGACTTTTGTTAAGCTTGTTGAGTAGCTCCATGCCATGTCTTTCTTTGTCATGTTTGGTGGCTGTACCAGGTTCATCTCATTGCATTTAGATGCCTACTTGCTGTAAATTGCAGACCGGTGTCATTTTTGAATCGCTTGCCATTTCCAAACCGTAACTCCGATTCCGGCGTTCTTTATATCGTTTTCAAGCGATTTCATCTCATCTTTCCAGTGGCACCCTTGGAATTCCAAGTTGAGGCCAGGTTCATGCATTTCCTGTCATATCTTGCATTTTGCATCCCGCATCGCATCCCGCATAGCATGTCATCATTGCATCTTTTTGTTTGAGTTTGCACGTGGTTGATTGTATCCTTGTTGCTTGTTTGTCTTGTTTGGGTAGAGCCGGGAGACGAGTTCGCTAACGAGGAGCCCGTTGGGTTTGCTCTTGAGGATCCAGTCAACTCTAACAACTGTGCAGGCAAGATGATCATACCCTCGAGATCACTACTATCTTTGCTATGCTAGTTTGCTCGCTCTTTTGCTATGCCATTTCTACGATGCCTACCACTTGCTTGCAGGCCTCCCAAATTGCCATGTCAAACCTCTAACCCACCATTATCCTAGCAAATCGTTGATTGGCTATGTTACCGCTTTGCTCAGCCCCTCTTATAGCGTTGCTAGTTGCAGGTGAAGATTGGAGGCCGTTCCTTGTTGGAACATCTTTTATTTAATTGTTGGGATATCATTGTATTACCATGTTATCTTAAATGCATCTATATACTTGGTAAAGGGTGGAAGGCTCGGCCTCTCGCCTAGTGTTTTGTTCCACTCTTGCCGCCCTAGTTTCCGTCATATCGGTGTTATGTTCCCGGATTTTGCGTTCCTTACGCGGTTGGGTTATAATGGGAACCCCTTGATAGTTCGCCTTGATTAACGAGCTGCTAGGTTTTACCATTCGCCACCTAGCCTCTTTTTCCCTTGGGTTACCGGAGCCCAAGGGTCATCTTATTTTAACCCCCCCCCCCGGGCCAGTGCTCCCTCTGAGTGTTGGTCTGAACTGAGCTGCCTGCGGGGCCACCTTGGGGAAACTTGAGGGTTGGTTTTACTCGTAGCTAGTCTCATCTGAGTGTGCCCTGAGAACGAGATATGTGCAGCTCCTATCGGGATTTGTCGGCACATTCGGGCGGTGTTGCTGGTCTTGTTTTAACCTGTCGAGATGTCTTGTTGTATCGGGATACCGAGTGTGATCGGAACGTCTTGGGAGGAGGTCTATTCCTTCGTTGACCGTGAGAGCTTGTCATGGGCTAAGTTGGGACTCCCCTACAGGGATTGAACTTTCGAAAGCCGTGCTCGCGGTTATGGGCAAATGGGAATTTGTAAATGTCCGGTTGTAGATAACTTGAACCTTAACTTAATTAAAATGAATCAACCGAGTGTGTTACCGTGATGGCCTCTTCTCGGCGGAGTCCGGGAAGTGGACACGGTGTTGGAGTAATGTTTGCGCAGGTTGTTCTCTAGTTTCTAGCTCGTGCTTTGCCTCCTCTTCTTGCTCTCTTTTGCGAATAAGTTAGCCACCATACTTGCTAGTCGCTTGCTGCAGCTCCACTCATATTTTACCTTGCCATACCTATAAGCTTGAATAGTCTTGATCGCGAGGGTGCGAGATTGTTGAGTCCCTGTGGCTCACAGATTACTATTACACCAGATGCAGGGCCCGATGATTCCGCTCCAGGAGACGCGTATGAGCTCAAGTGGGAGTTCGACGAAGACTCTCAACGATACTACGTTTCCTTTCCCGATGATCAATAGTGGTTCCCAGTTGGGGGTGATTGGGACCGTGTCGCATGTTGGGTTCTCTTTTATTTTGGCGCCGTAGTCGGGCCATGAGTGTTGGTTGATGTAATGTTATTTATGTACTTGATTGACGTGGCGAGTGTAAGCCAACTATGTTATCTCCCTTTTATTATCCATATTACATGGGATGTTTGTGAAGATTGCCTAACTTGCGACATATGCCTTCAATGCGATTATGTCTCTAAGTCGTGCCTCGACACGTGGGAGCTATAGTCGCATCGAGGGTGTTACAGTGTGGCCACCTATGTGTTGCTTAGATCTGGAGAGCACGAGAGACTGAACGAGAGGAACCCTAGTCAAGCAAGCGCTAAGGCTCCTGCTTTTATATATAGTGGAGTGATTTTGTTGTACCAGCTTAAAAAAATGCGCTCCTACGTGTACCCGCGAGTGGGTGTGAGAGAACTAGTGCATGTGTGCACCGCTTCTCTTCGTGAGAGTACAATATACTATGCCCAAAGAACGTTCGCCACAAGAGTAATAGTATAAGTGTGTGACGTGTGAGCTAAAATAAAATGTGTGCGCCGTCTTTTGTTTTTTAGAAGTTCTGAGGGTAGGGTGTGAAGAGAACATATGTGCGTGACGTCTACCTGCAGATAGACGGTGGGTGCGACGTGCGAGTCTGCGAGAGGACTCGGGAGAGTCGTGACTCGTGTGGGTGCGTGTGCGTGAGAGAGAGGGGGGCATGTATCAATGCAATGCATGTGTCCGTAAATCATTATCCGACAAACGTTCGCCACAAGCCTTTTCCCGACGAACGCCGTAAGAACTGTTAGATCGGCATCCGACAGTGTTAGTTTTCCCATGTCATTTAACAGAATAGCCACTCCTCCTACACACAAATCTTCCACGTGAGTGTTAGCAACTGCCGTATGCTCCCTCCATTTCGAAATGCAGTGCATATAGCTTTATTGAAAATTCAAACCTCGCAAACTTTTACCGAGTTTTCGTGTACCAAATTGCACATGTAGAATACCATGTATATATCATTTCATTCATCTTTGAGAGGTAACTATAAAGATGGGTGAGGAGTCTACAAAGAAAGACCATTGTATCACCCGCAGCAATTTCAAGCATCCTTTAGTGTCGAGGAATATCATAGGAACTCCATATGATATGATTTTTATAGGATTTTTTTTCCTTTAGAGCCAATTGGTTCAGAGGAATAGATTCATATACTCCACATTTCAAAGGAAATAAACATGATATCATTTCTATAGCTTTAGAGCCACTTGGTTCATATGAATGGATTCCTATACTCCCTTAATTTCAAAGGAAAAAAAACATGCAACTATGGCACATGAACTATATAGTGTGCCAATAACTTTGAAAGATGGTCGCTGGATGAAGCTAACCTGACAGTGCAGAGATAGGCAAATCCGAGCACTACTGGCCGTTGGATATCATTAACATTCCACCAGATCTGCCACATGTACAATTTAGAAGACTCCATGGTTGAACTTAAGCATAATGCACAAACCACAAATCACAAGCACTTCTCCTTTGTTCTAGAATCTTCTGTATCATAATTGATTATTTTTCTCTAAATGAATTGCCATTATTTGTTTTTTACTTTATGATTTACAATGCAAAACCCCATGAATCTTAACATTTTTATAAAACTAATTGATTTTGAATGAGATGAACTATAAGAACTAAATGAACATCTACATCATGCATATATGACTCAAAGATTTACATGCTATAGTGTGTATTTATTCATAATTTGGTTTCGAAATCTCATGCGTTTAATACATGTCTACCTTACTAGTTTTGTAGAGTAGCAAATTTCACGCGGCCCCGGGTATATCAAAATGCAGGGCCCATGCATCATTGCCTTTCGGTCAAACCTACGTCCACATTTTTTTGTACGTACTATGGGGCTGTTTGGTTCTACACTAAGGCTAGCAGTAGCGCGGGTTTTAGGTGTATCAGTAGTGCGCGGACCGGCGCTACTAATAAGGCGCTACAGCTAACACATAGCAGTAGCGCGTGCTCACCAGCGGTACTGCTAGACAAGTGTAGCAGCAGTGCGCTTAGTGGAAGCTCGCTACTGCTAATAGCTATAGCGCGCTTCTTCCGTGCGCGCTACTACTACTACCACGCTGCTGCTAACTTTTCTCCACTCGCTACTGCTAATTTTAGTAGTTTTTTGTTTTTTTGGCATATTTGTTTTGTATTTGAATAGGCTTTATAGAAGAATCTTTAGCACATACAAATGTCATCATGATACACATACAAATGCCTACGAGACCATAGATGTAATCATAGCATATACATACAAATAGTCTCATCATAATCATCATCCAAGACAAAGTGGTCTCTCGTCATCATCTCAAAAATAGCGATACAAGTCTCGATTACTTGCAAATACATCGTCATCCATCTAAACAATGATATACGTGAGAAGAGCTATCACTTTGAGTACATGAGTTCGTATCCCTCTCTCGCATTAGCGTGAACCTAAACTAACTACTGCCTGTCGCTCGGAAACTGGAAACCGCTACACCTGGGCCTGACACTCCGGGCACTTGTCGTATATATACTCCTGGCGTAGCACTTCTTCACCATCTATGATCTATGCACCTGCATCGTCACATGAGTCGATGATATGCAACATATATAGTTGAGCAATAGAAAGAGACAGACTTGGCAAAAACAGAAACAACATATCATAAGCATAAATAACAAAGTTCATCGTACCCCAAATTGCCCTAACTAGAGTGATTTTCGCTAGTCGAGGAGGAGGACGGTTTAATTACATCACAAATAAAGTTGCACCGTGCATAACTCAAAGTTTTGTCATACAGAAAGTATGGACTAAACAGACACATTGTCATATATCGACAATCACTCCAACATGTCGTTCCATCCATCCAAGTCAGGGAGATAGTCCTTGAGCTTAGTGAAAGGCTTCATGTCGAGACGCTGAGAGGCTATCCATGTCCAGACGTCTTCCCGTGAAATTTGTCCTTCTCCGTAGAACATCCCTGTTTTTCCGACGACCTCCTTCATGATGATTTGGGCAAGTTCGCGTTGGATGTTATAGAACTCAGCTCAAAGTCGATGATCCTCGATATCTCCTATGTCCTTTGCCCATTGCAGAATATGGGCATCGCCGGATCTAGGTGACATGCGAAGGTTCTGGTGATCCCGTCTGTACTCCAGCATGTGGTGTAGGACATAGAATCCATCATTAAGAGAATCGTTCGGTTGCTGGATGCAGCAGAAGTCGGTCTTATGGCCGAAGGCGGCCCTGCCTCCCCTTGTCTTCTTGTCCCTGACCTCTCCACCCCTTGCTTGGTAGTAAAACATAGCACTGTCGAGAACATCCTTGATGTGGGTGTAATCCTTTTTGTGAATGTTCTTCGACGAGTCCAAGTAAAGAGCATGGGAGAATCGGGGGTAGAGGATGATGAGGATGGCGCGCCCGCCGCTGCACAAAATAAGTACACCTCAGATTAATTAGCCTTCAGCGTGCAAATGAATGATTGAAATCGAAGGAAGGATAGCAGCACGGATGACTTACACAGGATGATAAGGCACAAGAATCACCTCCTTGTCCTTATTGGCGAGCATGAAAGTGACGATGTAACCCCTCGCGTATTGACGGTGCTTTGCGCAGACTCCCAAGAAGCCCTCGTGCATGTAGTACGGGTCAGCGACACAGATATTAGATACCTGCTCAACCCCGATGATGTAGTTCATGTGCAAGGCATAAAGGCGGACAAACGTAAAATCCAGCTTCTTCACGTGAAACATGTCGAATATGTAATCGGATCGGAGCAAGAACTTATCCGCGGGCAAGCTGTCGACGTACGACATTTGCCGCAGAACGTTAACCACGTAGAGTGGGTATCCTGGATCTTTCGAGGCGATGAGGCCTTTCTCTACCCGCAGCACATCGTCAAGAAGTCTCCTTAGATCGCCGAATCTGGCCCGTAGCGCTGTTGTAGGTAGGATTGGTTCACCGGGGAGATGCCATTTATCTGCATCGGGGATATCTATACGGTCCTGAAGCCGAGGCTGCTGAGGCGGCTGGATCATAGAATCAGCTTTTTTGCCTTTCCTCGCTCTCTTCCTAGACTTCTTTATTACCGGAAGGTCGTCCATAATACGTTGAGACGGCAATTCAGGCACCGACTCATGATGCTCAGACCCTGAGGAGGCGCCAGTATAGACATACTGTTTAGCGCCATTGTCGTCCTCATCCTCATCCATGGCGACGTCATCAGCGACTAATGGAGCCTCCTCCTTACCCCGTCCGCTATCACCCAACCCGACACCCGACGCTAATTGGGTAGGTGGGGTGTTGATGTTCATACCTTGCTGAGGCTGCGTGCTCGTGGGTGTGCTCCCGGCCGCCTCCAGACGAAGCAGACTCTTTGGCCACAAGAGCACCCACCCATTGCAACAATCACCAAGCCGCCACGGTGTCTCGTCGTCATCCCCCGCTAGTATTGGAGGAGGCAAATTCTCGTGGCCCGGTTTGACACTGGCCACGGAAACCTTGAAGATGTTCGGGGGGATCGGCCGGCTGTGGAACAATGGTTCCTTCGGCTTCATTATCGTCACCTTCCCCACGTCCACCTTCTGGATCTTCATAATCCTTCTCATTCCGGCCCGGGAAGAAGAATATCTGGTGAAACTTCTTTAGGAGGGAGCTCCTCATATTTTCTATCTTCGGTAGTTTCTCATCGTTGATGGTGGCGGTTGTCCATACGATGCAGCCTATTTGATTGCCGTAGCATCAACGCGCTTTCTCGGGCGCCTTTGGCTCAAAATTACCGTCGTCCACCTCCGTGACCACCAGTCTAGTAGTCTTGAGTTTGTTAAGAAGCCATTGCCTCTTTGCTTTCTGTTCTACACCGGCTCCGCTCCCCAAGGCAGCGCCGGTCTCAGTCTCAGCGCCGGTCTCGATGCCGGTCTGAGTCTCAACGCCGGTCTCAGTCTCAGCACCGGTCTACGTGTCGGTCTCAGTCCCCAATGCCACCGGTTGATCGTCGGCCGCCTGGTAGACGTCGTCGCAATCACCAGAACCCTGTCCTTCATCGTTGCTAGCCATGTTTCCTATGATTAAATCTAGTAAATTAATTCTAGACCTAATAAAATGAATAATGACATACAAAAGGCCTATGTTTTGTAGGAACGTTGACTCCTTCCTGGTGCGGCAAATCCCGGGCACTCGATATGTCCTAGTTTGTAGCACAAGTCATGCCGAAATTCACGGAAAATTTTGGCATGACCTTTGCTAAAAAGTGGACAAATCGAGAACCTGAAATTTGCCAGAACGGAAATGAATCAACATTCCGGCAAAACATATATAGGCCACTCAGCTTCATTCAAACAACAAAGCCACTTGGGCACAAACAACATGACCACTTCAATGAAAAGATATAATCAACAATAAAAGTTTAGGAAGGGATCATCTTTAAAATAAAACTTGCCTAAATAACCTAGATAATTAACCTAATTAAACTAGTTAACCTGACTAGTTCTCTGTCAAAGCCCTAACTAAATTTTTTCACTAACCTAGGTAATTAACCTAATTAAACTAGTTAACCTAACTACTTCTCTATCAAAGCCCTAACTAAATTTTTGCCCTAACCTAGATAATTAACATAATTAAACTAGCTAACCTATGCATGAGAGAGAGAGAGGAGGGGTGGGGGCTTACAGAGGATGGCTCCGGTGGTGGCGAGGGAGGCAGGGGCGTCTCTGGTGACGGCGAGGGAGGCAGTTGTGGCGAGGGAGGATCCAGTGGCGTCGACGGCGGCTCCGGTGACGTTGATGAGGCCGCGCGGCTCTGTGGCGTTGGGGGCGACTCCGGTGGCGTCGACGGCGCATGGCTCTGGTGGCTCCGGGGGCGTCGACGTCGGCAGGAGACGGCGGCGAAGTGGGGCGACGGCGAATCGGGGAGACGGAGGCGGGGTGGGTCGAGAGATTTGGGGGGCAAGTGGTGGCCGGGGGGGGGGGGGAACGGTTTTTTGGTTAAGTCAAAACTAGCGGTAGCACGTTTCGCAGAACGCGCTATAGCTAAGGTAGCTATAGCACTTTTTCCAAAACGCGCTACTGCTATACATATGTAATTTTCTCTCTTTTTTATTTCCTTTTCTGTTTCTATAGCGGGGGTCCTGGAAATGCGCTGCAGCTGCGTTAGCTACAACGCCTCTTACTAACACACGCTACAGCTAAGCCTTTCTCTGTTTTTTCACTTTTTCATTTATTTTGCTTTACATTTTATTTTTTTCTTTCTCCTTTTTCTATTTCTTTCATTTTCATTTACTTTTCTATTTTTTTTCATTTTATTTTATTTCCATTAGCAGTAGAGATGTTACAGGGAAACACGCTGCTACTCATGCCCTAGCGGTAGCGCGCTTCCTGCAAGGCCGCTACTGCTATGCGTAGCCCATCGTTCCAGCAATGGGAATATTAGTAGTAGCGCTTTTATGGGCACACGCGCTACTGCTAGGATCGTATCTGCAGCGCGGTTTATTCTGAACCGCTACTGCTATCTAGCACTAGCGCCCTTTTTCAACCCGCGTTGTTGCTAAATTTCTGTGTATAAGGTTTTCCCTAGTAGTGCTAGGACTAGCATTGCCACACTTTGCCACACATTTTTTCCAAGCTTGCCTAAGATTAGTTCATCAAAATGAGAGCCACGAGTTGGCAAGCCTAAGAGAATCTTGCCACACTTTTTGTGTGTATGCCATGTGGGGCCCAAGTGTGGCTTGCCTAAGATGTGGCTTGACACAAACACTCATCTAAGTTGATCAAACTTGCCTAACCTCAGTTGTGGCAATCTTTGGCTAAGTTAGTCACAAACCAAACAACCTCTATATCTCCACTGGTCCCTGAACCCAAAATGCTGCCTCGTTCCCGTAAAACCAAGCGGCCCACACATATTTAAGGCGTCGACTCGAACCCGTTTACTACGACGTGGCCCCGCACGCCGTAGTACTCCTACAAACCCTACCGCCGCACTCATCATCGTTTTTCTTCAAGAGGACGAGGGAGAAGCCGATCTATAGTGGAGGCGCTTTAAAAAAAGGATCTGTAGTGGAGACCCCTACCCTAGGGTGCCCTAGGTAGCTGCCGCACACATCATTGTGTTCTCTTTTCTTTATGCTCTTGCGCCCTAGAGTGAAATGATGGTTGCTTCGTCCGCCCAGCTCAATGCGGGAAAGGTGGGGCTTTGTGATTTGACCCCTCATCGCTCATTTTCTACTACTGCGGCGCTACGACCGGGGTACCTCCAATTCCAACCGCTGCTCCGAACTGTAATTTGGTGCATCACACGTGGAACAAGACGGTGGATGAGACACATGTCGGCCAAAGGGGTCCTGTTAAGTGTGTCGCCATTTCGTGTGCGTGCTGACCCTGCTTGAGTTGCTACGCCAACACGACAAGAGCAGCCTACCACTTGGTTTTGCTCCTTGGTGAATCCCGACTATATTGATCTAAAAAGATACGTGCTGAAGTACCCTCTCCATCTTAGTTTTTTTTTATTTTTAGGCGTCTCGGTTTATAGGGCCTGCATGTAGTTCTAGGTCATCCATTTGACTAACTAAATATGAGTTACTATGTCACAAAAAGTATATCATTGGATTCTAAACCAGATGTAGTTGTATTTAAAAGTCGAGGGCGGGGCTTTTCCTGCGCGGTAGGCGAGGCAGTTCCGCCTAGTCGGTTCGACAGAGACGCGAGAAGACGAGGGAGTAGGCTGCTGCAAACGTAGGGCTGTGTGATTTGACAACGAGTTACTGCTGGACAGGTGGGGCCCTGTGATTTGACTTGCCATTATCATTTTAACTGTGGCGCTACGACCAGCGTGAGTGTCCCGATTCCTGACCACCTCCATACAGGTGCCTCTCCCAATGCTCCACCATGTAGTAGAGGCTAGCTCTTGCATGAGGTCCCACTTCTCCAATTTTTCCTTGCCTCTCTTTCCTCTACATATGCAAAAATGCCATGTAAAGCGCACTATTGTACTTACTTTTACATGCTCCTACATGTGCTTAAGCTTGCCACATAGGTATAAAGTCTGATGTGGCAAGTTAATCAAGAAGAGAGATACTAGTTTGGTGACCCAAGGAAGGAACAGTGCTAAGCGTGTGTACCTAGGTGAAAAGACAATTTTGAGTCTATAGCTAATTAAATGAAGCAAACTTAGCAACACCATTTCATTGGAAGAGGTCACTCCTTGGCAAATGCAATAAATACTAGTACTCCCTGTGTCCCATAATATAAGAACGTTTTTGGCACTACACTAGTGTCAAAAATGTTCTTATATTATGGGACGGAGAGAGTACGAACAAAGAGATAGAGAGGAGTAAAAAATACACTTATAGCCAACCTTATAGCCAGCCTTGTTGTAGTATGAGTGACTAAGTGATGACTATGTATGATATGCCAACATCAGATAGCCTAACGCACCATGTTAAATCTCCAAGGGCGCGACCGCGCGAGCGACGCGACGGTCATGGTAGGCGCGACCATGATACGGGCTGCTGGCAGCCCTTGAATCTGAGATCAAACGGTCACATGCTAAGTTGCTGAAAATTTGCAGAATAACCCTCCAGGATAGGATATTCACCCATAGGTCTAGAATCACACCATGAAACCATTCGATCTCAGATCCAAGGGCTCTCGGAAGCCCGTATCATGGGACAATGGAAAGCCACTACCCTACCGTTCGCACGCCGGCTTCGCTCCTACTCGTCCCCACACGTCCTTCAATACTACGGCGGTTCGCTCCTAGTCATCCCGTCCATTCACATTACGGCAGTTCCACTAATCCTAACCCTCCTCCCAAATCCACGGCATCCCAAATCTCCACGATCGGCGGTGAGTACAAGGTTAGAACCATCACCGGCGATGAGTTCGACATCATCTACACCCGTTCTTCCACGACGGTGAAAGGATGCTTTTCTCGCTTCAGACGCATGTTCGAAGACTCAAATGATGAGTGGGTCGCTGGGCTAGATATTGAGTACACCATAGTCCTTTGACCAGAGAAGGATCTAAAGGACGAAGAGAGGAAGAAGCCCGCCGTGATCCAGGTTTGCGTGCATGAATTATGCTTGGTCTACCACATATGCCATGCCGACGTTGAGTGCCAGGATTTTAAGGACTTCCTCCAGAGCAACCTAGTCAAATTCGTTACTATAGACTTTGGTAACGACAAAGTAGTCATGCATCGGATAGGCCTCGTTGTAGGCAACACCTTCGACCTGAAGAAAAATTGGATGGTGTCCTCTCGTCAGCCTTCAATGCTGACCCTGCCAGGAGGCATGGCTCATCCTTCATACGGTAAACTAGAGAAACCTCCATACACGTTTCATCGTCATGCATGGCAGCGGAATGTACTAGATATAGACCACATCCACTATGCTGCAATGGACGGCTACCTTTGCTTCAATATCTACAAGGGTTGGATGAGGAGCAACAGCCAAGTGTGCGGTTCAAGCAAAGAAGTATCGGCCAAGAGGGAGAGGGACAAGGACGAAGTCGAGGACGTGGACGGGGACTCCGAGTAAGGTGGCAGTGTCATTGCTCATGGTGGTTCTAAACTTCTAATGCAGTGTCTACCGGATTAGTTGCATAGTTTAATTTCAGGTGTGCTTAGTTTAATTTGAGGGGCGAGTTGTGCTGAGCCCCCAGCAGAACTATGTTATGTTTCTTCTCGTAACTTTAACTCTTCAGTATGTACATACTACTAGTATTTCTTTAATAGAATTTAGCACCCCAATTAAGCACGTACTAGCTTTTTTAATAGTACTATATGCATAATTTGGCGACGAGCGCTCTCTATATGTACCACCTTTTTTTTAATTTCAATTTTTGCTCCATGGCGCAATCCATCGATAGTACTACTGTACAAAAGTATATATTTTTTAAAAGGCTAGAGTACTGTTCATCAAATATATAGCCAGTTAAATTCTCAACCTAGAATGACTTGGATGCCATGTAGTAAACCGATACGGAGGAAGTATAGTAAAAATGAGGTGATTTTACCAAGCGATCGGCGGGGGAGCATGGCCTGTCATGCGGTCCCACGTGTCATGATGTACCAAGGCGATGCGTGTGTTCCTCTTGAGGCAGAAGCAATACTACGTGGTTTGAGATGATGGCGAACTAAAGTGTGAAATAATGGTTGCTTCGTCCGTCTGGGAAGGTGCGGCATTGTGATTTGACGTCTCATTTCTCATTACTACTACTGGGCTGGTACGAGTGGGGTACGTCCCCCCTGCTGTTCTGCACTGTTATATGGTGCTTGACACGTCGACCCGGTTGCTATATGTCCCACATGTCAGCGACAGGAAGTACAAAATTCATGAAAGGGAGCGTCGACGGAGGAGTATGCTGCAGAATTCATGAAAGGGAGCGACTTAGTTTTGGAAAGATCTGTTTTTACGGAGTACGTACCCACTAGGGTTTATAGGGCTTATCTAAAAAACATTCGTTTTTCCGTTTGATAAGTCTCAATTCTACTATACTAGTAGTAGTAACATTACATGTTGGATTTCGAGGTGCGTTAGATCACCCGACGCAAGCAGTGTCAAGAGGAAACTAACCAATGCATGTACAAGTTCATGGAAATTTAGTGGTCATTCATGCATTCATTCTAATTAATGCCTCGGTAAACATAACTTCTTGAGAAAAACGAGCGTACTAATTACTTGTGCAAACTACGAAATTAATTCGACCACTCACCGTCTACCTTGGTTGGAGAGATTTTGAAATTGAGCCATAAACTGGAAAGGAGGGAGTAGTAACTTTTGTCTCGATTACTATTTGTGGCCTTGTATAGATGCAAAATGTATTTTTTTATGGTGGCATTGTATAAGTAAATGGAGGGAGTACTACCCAAAGTACGTAGTAGGGACGAGGAGTAAACGAAGGGAGTAGTAAAATTTTCTCCTCGTGCTGCGAGCCACCGCGCGCGCGGGCGAGGGAGCGGGCGTAAAGGCGTACAGTAGTAGTAGTAGTAGTACTACTACTACTCGTAAGCAAGCTTCACCTCATCCTGCGAGCCACCGCGCCCGTGGGCGGGGGAGACGGCGTACTAAGCAAGCTTCTCCTCGTTCTGCGAGTTGACGGGACACATCAAAAGTACTCAAGTGTATAGAGCCTTGCCTCTAAGGTAGGCCCCACATGGTTTGCCTCTTTTTTTTTAATTTAACATAACGCGTCAAGTCGCAATTTGTTTGTTCACCCGTGGTAGACGATCCTCCCTCCACGAAGTGGACAACTAGTACACGTGCCAAATTACCACGTGGGCTGCCTTTTGTACAGAAATGAGCTCCACCATGTACCCGCGCGGGTGTGGTTGGAAAAGAGACGGGAGTACGTACGCCGTGCGTGCACCTCTTCTCTTTGTGCACGTCACCCACCTACGTGGGTGTGTGTGAGAGAGATACAAACCTAGACATAATGCGCCGTCCATCCCCTTGCCTCCGCCCAGTCCGACCACCAGTCACCACCATGCCCCACTCCTCCTCACCTTATCTCTCATCTTTCTCCCTCCATTTTTATATACAAGGGGCCACTATCAAAATTACAATTTGCAGATATACAAGGCCACTAACACTAACGATGCAATATTAATGGTGTTTGCCTCGTAGTACTACCAAAGGAGGACATTAATTATCCCTTGCATGCATGCGGGAGTTTGTAAAAAAATGCATCTTGATGTTTCGTGCAATGCACGGGCATCTTGCTAGTCCATGAAAACAACACATGGAAAAATTCCACGGTGAACGAGGGATTTGAATCTGTTGGGAGGGACTATTTGGATCTTGCCCGGGGTAGCCAAAATATTGGCGACCCTTTTGTCCACCGGTGCCTTTGCCACCGATGAACGAGGAATGGCTCGGGTGCTCATGCTGTCATGCATCCTCCAGCGCGCACGTTGGAGACGAGCTCGCACGAGCTATGTTTTTTGTCCCACAACGCCGCCCGAGCTGCCCGCAGACCGACCGGCGACCCGCAAATTACGCCATCCAACCGTAGCCGCACACATTATGACATCAACTCAACCAACCAGACGAAATTCACGCAAACACGTAGACAAACTGATATTTCATATAAACAACGATGGAAATCATATAAAATACCGGATTTTCATACAAACATGACGGATTTCATTACATTCAAATGAACTACGCGTGATAGTTCTCGACAGCACAGGTATATAATACCTGGCCTAAATGGTCGCCCACCGATCGATTTGTGTTCCTCATGTCCGACAGCACGATCACCGGACTGCCGGGAGCCCCGGAGGTATATGCTTCAGCGCAAAGGACGGCTCACTTCCCCACTGCCCAACTGATATCATTGGCTGGTGCCGAAGATGATGGTAGCCGGCACCGGTTCGAGTTCATCACCGGCCACTACTTTGCTATGGCCGGCACCGGCTCGAGTTCATCCTATCATTCCCCTCTTCCATGGAGCCCATGCGGGGTCGACGAAGGTCCTCACAACAAAAGGATCCGGCAAGACACCTGCTGTGTACGTCGGCGTCGCCTCCGCGGTGGCCTTCATGGGACCCAAGCGGCGGCGGCCTCCCGTGTTCTACTTCTCCTCGATGATGGCGGCGGACGCGGAGGCGCTGGCCACCGACTCGTCGCTCTCCGCGCACCCGGCTTCTGTCGCTGCTTGCATGGCGCTGCCACCGGCATGGGAGTCTCGCCACAGAAGCGAGAGACGCGGTTCGAGGCGGCGACGTGGACGGCAGCAACGACGCCCGTGCGCCGCTCCTCGTCGAGATGGCCTGGAGCGGCGAGTTGCTGAACCGCGCGCCGGCTTGGGGCGGCAACTGGCTCCGTCGGGCAAGGGAAGGGAGGTGGATCAGCGAGCTACATAGCTTGTATCCGGTGGGCTACCCAGCGGGCTTGGATGCAGAATAACTACTCTTCGTAAGCCATTGTAAGAGTGGACAAAATGGTGGAGGAGATAGGGGAGCGGCGGACGTGTGCGATTCTTGGCCGGCGTTTGGCCTCGTTTAAATAGGGTATTAAATAGACGGCGGACAGGACGAGCTCGGCCGGCGTTGCGTTTAACGCCGCCCGGTCATGAACGGACGTGTGTCCAGAGTGGGTTTCTCGGCTTCCACACGGGCGGGTTTCATGGAGGCGTTTGAATGCGGCATGGAGGCGTGTTCAGCCGGGCGTGCCGCGAGTGGCGCCCTCGACTCTGACCTAGGACACCGCGTTGTTCTTCCACTGACGTGTGGGCTCTTTGGGTGCATGGCCTGCATGTCAGTGACCCAACGCAGACAGCGCATAGTAGAGGAACTTTTGGTGGGCCAGGGCGGTCAGAAGCGGGCATTTCATAAACCGATGATTGTTCATTGAGTGCGACATCATCTTTTTCATGTAGATAAGCCTACTATGTTGATAGCCCGTTCGATACGTTGTGATTCATAAAGACCGCTGCAAACATCAATGTTCTGCTTATCACAGATAAGATTGATTAATACCCGTAACAATCCATGTCCTTAACAAAGGGTGGATGCACGTATAGGTTGAGCGTATGTCTTGCGTGTGTGCTGTGTGTGCATGCAGGCGTGCGTGTGTTGCGTGCGTGCAAGGGTACGTTTCAGTGTTGCATGCATGGGTGCGTACGTGCGTGTGTTCGTGAGTGCATGTGTACGTGTCAGTGTTGCACGCCAGCATGTGTGCGTGTGTACGTGTCAGTGTTGCACGTCTACATGCATGTGTGTCTTGCGTGCGTGCATGTGTACGTGCAGGGTGAGGCTACATGTCAGTCGACTGACTTTTTCATCTCTGGTCATTAGATTTTCCAGCCGTTGGATACGAAATCAGGGGCCTCCAGTTTATCGTCAAACTCCACCCCCCTGAGCCGCCAGCCACCACCGGCCGAACCGCCTGAGCCCCCCCCCCCCCCCCCCCCCCCCCCCCCGCCGAGCTTTTTCTCCGGGGATCCCCACCCCACCGCCCAATAAACGCCCCCCAACCGCCGGTGACTGCCAACCAGAGGTCTCACGACTTCGAATACCCACCGACCACTAATTTATTACCATTTATGTCCTTCATATACGCGCTAATGGGTGGGCCCTATGGTAATGTGCGCTGCTGAATGTGGACCGTTTGACTGGTCAATTGATCGTGTTATCAACAAATTACAGAGCTGTATGGTGAGCTAGTGATCGTATGATCACCCTAAAATGTACTCTTATTTTATTAACATAGTACAGACTCAAACTACCATTTCTTTCTTTCATATACGGGCTGATAGGTGGGCCCCACGGTTACGCGCCCCGATGGTGCAACACTAGTTGCACCGCGTGGAACGTTTGACTGGTCAATTGATTGTGTCATCAACAAAATACGGAGTTGTACGGGTGAGCCAGTGACCGTATAATCATGATATGTATTTGTTTAACACGGTACAGACGCAAGGGCTCATATATACACCCATGCACTCACCGCTATAAGCGCACACATGCGAACCCTACCCCTATGAGCACCTTCGAGAGAGTGGGCCAGCATATATGATCTTGAGATTTTACGAAGTCACCAAAGGTGCCTCGTAGTCGAGTGGAACGTCTCCTCCCACTGAACGTACATCGCCGGAAAATACTGAAATTAACACAAGATAAATGCGAGCACTGGGACTTTAACCTTGGTGGGCTCGTGAAACCACTATCCTCTAACCATCCAACCACATGTTGGTTAGCACGAAAAAATGTATGTGGTGACCATGATGAGCTTATTCTGAAGTCCAGTGACCATATCGTGCTTTCGCTTCAAATACAATGACCGTAAGTGTCGTCAACAAACTACGAAGCACGCATCAAATGTAAAGTCCGTCAGTGTCATCAACAAAATATGGAGACGTATCGTGAGCTAGATAACATTGTACTATTGTATAAGCTTATTTTCTTAGTGGCCGATTGCGTGTGTGGTATGGTGGGCACATCATTTCTAGTTGTGGTGGGTCAACATGAAGACTCATGGGTCGGTTCCATCCTGTGCCACATATAGGTTGGACCGAGACGTGTTATACGAAGACCCATGTGGAGGACTCGGCGTACAACACGAAGCTACCAGAGTCGCGGAGGACTCTATCCCCACTGGTGATAAGCTGACTATATATGATTTGTAACCCTAGGTCCTTAGTATGTTATACAAGCTTGGGGGCTAGTTCGTCGATAGTATAGACACATGCACAATGCCTGGTATTCACGTGTACTTTGTACACACCCCTATCACAAATATACAGTACCAGGAGTAGGCTCTTTCTTCGACTGCAAGGGTCTGATCCGAACTAGGGTAAAAATTTGCCTCGTATTACCATCCAGCCTAACAGCCAGGGATATCCTACCGAATGATATGATGAAATCATATCTGCCAACTTCTAAGAGAGAGGTGTGTTGGGGGGGGGGCAATGTGTGCGAGAGAGGCCTAAAGATAATGTGCGTGCGGGAGACACGTAGGCACATATATGTGCGTATAGAGGGCTAGTAGAGACCGTGCATGTGTATATATGCATGTGAGAGAAATAGTGTTTTCCAACTTAGATTAGTGAAAAGAGTGGTACATAGTAGTCATAAAGAGAGAGAAACAGAGAGAGCATGTGCGTGAGACACCCCGACACCCTGAGGGAGATTGTCAGCATGTGTGAAAGAGAAATGCCGATGCATATAAAGTGTGTGCACTTATGCGTTATATAGAGAGAGATATAACGCGTTTGTGAGAACGGGGCGAGGCATAGTGCATCTACGTGTAAAAGTCGGTTCTATGCATTAAATTAAAATATAAATGGCATTATTATTTTTGGATGAGATCATGAATTTTGCAAATTGCGTGTGGACGAAAATCGGTCTATCAGACACCCATACTCTATTGAATTCTAGCATGTGCATGTGTTTATTTCATATTATAGATCCATAGAGTGAGAGCGGTTTGAAATACAGGCAATGGATGCTTTTGCAATTCATATATAAACATCAATTAGTGCACTCCATGTTGTTAGTGTGAAGCACTTTATACATTTGTCACTTGCATGGATACATTCCAAATTGCTAGCTACGAAATAGAATACATGTCGAATTCAACACAAAGGGGGTTTCGAAGATTCGAGTTCATAGGAAGTGCATTCATCTATTTGAACCCGAGATAATGGCATTTGTAAATCAGATGTAAAAGGGGGCATCAATCTTTGTTGTGAGTTTGAACATGCTATATATATATATTCATACGCATATCTAACTTTTTTTTGCAACCAAGGGATTATATGTGGAACCATGCATGAACCGAGGTAAGTTGGATATTTTTTAATATATACTCATGTACAATGTATATTCAAATGTACCCCCTCCATTCCAAAATAATCGTAGCTTTAGGATTTTCAAGAGTAAAGATTTGTGAAGTTTGACAAATCCTGAAAGTTCAATTCAAGAGAACCGAAAACGTTAATGCTTATGCTCCCAAATATTGAACGAAGCGACAAATAGGCTTCTGGTCACCCGAAACTGCGCGAGACTAATGTTTTGGTGGTAGGAAATTACTGTCCTGACTCTGGCCCGTGTAGCCTATCGGCCCGATGTCCAAAGGTCTAAACCGGGGTAGGTTTGTAACTTCACCAAGACGCCAGTCTCAACCGCCTCTGAGAAGCATTCATACGCCGTGGGCGCCTACCCATGCGCTCGGCCGAAATCTATCCCGCCCACATTTGGGACACCTGACATGACTGTCCTACCCCCAACCTGCAATATGTCCGAAATTGTAGATGGGGGCAAAGTTTGTAACTTTCCCCAAATTTCAAACAAGCACGTCTCAAACCGAAACATTGTTCCCCCTTAGTTCCCCGCCTCTCTCTGTTTCCCCATTCATACTCCGTAGGCGCGAAAACGCCCTCTCCACCAGCCGCGAAACCCCAACCTCCTCCGCCCTCCACCCCATAGCGGCCAATCCACCGCCGCCCTCCTCCATCACGCCGGAGCTGGTACCCCAACGTCATCGTCCAATGCAACCGCAACCGCAACGCCCTCAAGGACTTAGCAGCTGAAGCTGAGGCAGAGCTGCCTCCACGACGCCGACGCCGATGTGCGCGTACCAGAACCACTCCAACCATGCCGTCTTGTGCCTCACTGTTGCGGCTCCACTGTCGCAACCGTCCACCGCACCGGAGCTGTTCCCGCTACACCGTCATTCGCCGTCTCGGATCTGCTTCCCCGCCGCCGACAGACGGCCACCGCCCCACACTCAACAACTTGGCCATGGGTTCGTCCAAGGCTGCACCGTCCTCTACAACTTCTGGTTTCCGGCGAACAACAAGAAGATCGTCAGAAAAACAGAAGGAGGACACAACACTGCCAGCAGAAAGAGGTACTCCTCTTCCCTTATTCGTGCAAATCTTACGTCTCCGCTCACACCGTATTCATCCCACGAAAGAAACTAGTTGAGCGCTTCTTACTGCATCTTCTTCGTGATACTAAATGCACAAGGTTTCCTCCCTTTTACTATTTCACCTTTGCTAGAGGTCAGTAGCCCACCTGGATTTCAATTCAGGGTCAGTCGAACCGCAATTAAAAGAAGCAGCACCCGCTTAGGCGCGCGGAGCACCTAGTCCGGTGATAACCCACAAGTATAGGGGATCGCAACAGTTTTCGATAAGTAAGAGTGTCGAACCCAACGAGGAGCTAAAGGTAGAACAAATATTCCCCCAAGTTCTATCGACCACTGATACAACTCTATGCATGCTTGACGTTCACTTTACCTCGAACAAGTATGAAACTAGAAGTACTTTGTAGGTGTTGTTGGATAGGTTTCCAAGATAATAAAGAGTACGTAAATAAAAAGTAGGGGCTGTTTAGATAAAGAAACAATAAAGTAAATATAGCTAGTGCGGAAAAGTGGTGGTAGGAGTTGCGAAATTCCAAGCATAGCATTGCATAGTATTAATTTGATGCTGTAAAAGTTTCCCTTTTTGAGATATTCGGTGTCGCACATAACAAGCATTCTCATCTAAAGATTTGCCCTCAACTAGTCTAGTTGGGGTTTCAGCACGAGCACATGGGGATCGAAGATGATCCAAGTAATAAGTTTCAGCGGTGTGATAGATTTTGAGTGGTTCTTCAACCATTGGTTCAGTAGGTACAACCAATTTATTTGGTATTTTGCATTTCCTACCCATAACTAAAGATAGAAAACAACTAAGAACAGCAAAATAAAAATTACTTAGTGATAAAGCAAACAAGCACACACGAGAATATTCACCCCACGCTATTGCTCCCCGGCAACGGCGCCAGAAAAAGGTCTTGATAACCCACAAGTATAGGGGATCGCAACAGTTTTCGATAAGTAAGAGTGTCGAACCCAACGA